>NC_061112.1:120511508-120520703 GCF_002878395.1 Capsicum annuum | reverse complement strand
GCAATCTCCAGACTCCAATCCATCAATTTTCCAAGATGTTTACTAAAAGGACCCATCCAATATTGTCCGCCTTAGTGTGGCTACGAGGTTATTGACTCTATTCTGTGATTCGTTGAGCTTACACTAAGATATCTCTTATCGTTATCTTTTGGGAATTTCTCCAGATTTTATCCACCAGCTGGGAATAAGTTACCACCACTATAGCTCATTCAATGTAGAAGTAGAAGTTAGAACTATGGTTTAGCGTTGCACTAAATAAATAGTAGAAAAGCTGAATTTTTTTTTAATCAGATTATCAGTAACTAATGTCTATCAAAAGATTAATTTGAAGTAATTGCTTAACAAGCAAAAGTGGATCAGAATTTGAACTTTCATGGGTTCTGTAGTCTAGGACGAGTTCTACTAAATAGATTCCAAATTTAACTTTTCTACATACTCGCTCCGTCCCATTTTACCCGTCCCAAATTGGCTAAGTTGATGTTTCATTTTAGTTGTCCCATTTTACTTATCAAGATACGACAAACTTTTCTTTCCATGTTTTACCCTTTGCATTAATTATCTTTTATTTAAATTAAAATGTAAACATCATTTAATAGGGGTACTTGGGTAAACTAGCCATGTTATATATTATTTTTCTTAATTGTTGTGCCATCCTAATTTGGGACAAGTAAAATGGGACGGAGAGAGTATTTAATAAGCTTATCAAAACATATGCATGGTTTGGGCCAAAGTTAGTTAGTTCTGTCAAACTGGTTTGCTGAAGGCTATCTGCGCATGTTAATAAGTGATATGATTGTGTTATGTGCAAGTATTTTTACAATGTCAATGCATAACCTCTCTATAGTGTCCTGTATAGCTTGTATCTTCTGCTTACAATGTCCTTTTGGCTCTGGTCATTGTTATGTGAACGTGTTCTTCTCTAAAGAGAATACCACATGCACGTAAGGATGGAGGACTATACAAGAAACTCATGAATTTGTTCAAATCTAAGATGCTGCTTAAATTAAGGACACATAAGTATAATGGCCTGGAAACTCATATATTAGTTGCTACGTTCAAAATACAAAACATATACATTGGTTTTCCCCTTATCATTAAAATGTCAATGGTGTAAGCAGTAGTGAAATAATATTATGTCCTCTTAATTCATCTCACTTCTCGACAGGAAAATAAGGAATCATGTAAATAACATCATGTTGTACATTGTTAATCGTGGCACTAAGAGTATTGCTTCTTGAGAATTAATTGAATTCCATAAGTTCCTCTGGTCTGTATATTCAAATTATAAGCTTTTTGTCAAAAAACAAAGGGAGCGGTAGAGTTAAGCTACAAGGAGAAAAATATAAGGAAATTGCAGCTGTAAATTGCTACAAAAAAGACTGCAGTAAAGAACAAGAAGCTGAAACTTTTTGAGTGATTTCTATTTTTTGGATAGTTATAAATGTCTAATGTCATCCCTTATTTATACTTATGTAGGGATGATTCTAGATACTACAAATCTAGAGTGTTCGTATACAAATATCTCCCTCAAATATCTAGCACCCTCTAGATCTTTCCTAAATATAAATATCAAATATACTACACTATTCCTTTCTAGATTCTTCTAACTAGAATTACCTAAATATCTAGATATTTCTTTAGCATGATCATCCTAGAAATTTTACTAGACTATTCTACAGACTTAACTAGAAATCTATGATTCCAAAAAATCTACTTTAATATTTTCACACTCCCTCTTAAAGTGATTTTTTTGGAAGCTATCCTAAACTTGTTGCGGAAGAACTCAAGTGAAGCTTTGAACCGTACTTTAGTGAAAATCTTGATAGTTTTTGCATGACTCCTCTTTCTTCTTCAAATGATGAAGATTTCTCGTTAATGATTGGCCCTTGTTGAGTTTTATCATATTGAGTTCTCGAGCTCCCCCTTTCTCTGAACTCCTCCGTAACTTCATTATCTGGTGACCCAAATATGATGGAAAAGTTTGAAACTCTAGGATTGAAGATTTTAGAACTTACTCTTTCTGAAGCAACTCCATAACACAAGAATAATTTTTTGGTATCAACCTCCTTATTTGATTTGATGACGATCTTTTGTTCGGGCCTATCAACTAGCTCCCAAGTATTATTTTTTTATCATGGCAAGCTCCTCATCCATTGCGGAAATCCAAGTTTCATGACTTCTGCTTCTTCAAAAGAAGATGGTTCCACAAGAGCAAAATTGCATTGCTCATAAACTTCAGGTAGTGACCTGGTCTTCAAAATAGGAGAATCTGAAGTTAATTCAACATCTGAATTGTCTTCTTTTTCAATAAGAGGATTGGAAGAAATATTACACGTCTGTGGATTTTGAGCTGCAACTGAAGTACACTCATCTTGGTTCTTTACAACAATATCTCGATCCTAATCATAGTGGCTAGACTCATCCACCGCAAGATCTCTACTGATAAGCACCTTTTACGCACGAACATTATACACTTTCTACCCTTTTGCAGCTGTGTTATAGCCCAACAAAATACAAAGTCCTGCCTTGTTATCCAATTTACCTCTTTTAGCATCAGGAACATATGCATAACAGACTGAACCAAAAACTTTTAAGTGTCTCACAGATGACTTTATACCTTTCCATGCTTTAAATGGTGTCATGTCTTGGAGTGCTCTAGTTGGTAATATGTTTAGTAAATAGACTGCAGTACTGACTGCCTCAGCCCAAAAACATTTGGTTATCTTCTTTTCTGCTAGCATACATCTCACCATCTCCATCACGGTTCTGTTCTTTCTCTCAGAAATACTGTTTTGTTCTGGAGTGTAGCTCACAGTAAATTGTTGTTGAATGCCCACATCTTTACAATACTTGTTGAACTAATGCGGAGTATATTCAGTTTCATTATCTGACCTGATATACTTCAATCGGCAACCACTCTTCCTTTCTACCATAGCCTTGAATTCTTTGAAAACAGAAAACACCTGAACTTTGTTACTTAAAAATAGACCTATGTCATTCGAGTTAGATCATTTATAAAGAGAATAAAATATTTATTCCCACTCAAAGAAGTTGTCCTCATTGGTCTACATATATTTGTATGAACCAACTCTAGTTTTTCCTTCGTCCTCCAAAGACTTCTTTTAGGAAAGAATTATTTATGCAATTTACCAAATTGACATGACTCACAAACATCTCGGCACATGTCAATTTTGGGTACATCAAGCACCATACCCTTGGATTGCATATACACCAATGAACTAAGATTGTAATGACCGAATCTTTTGTGCCAAAGCCAAATATCAATTATTTCAACATTGAAAGAGCAACTTTCAACAGAATAGCATGAAATTGGAAAGGAATTACCAATCATGCTAATTTTAGCTACTTCACAACCTTTAGGATCATAAATGACACATTTTTTATCCTTAAAAATAAGTGAATAATTATTGTGAAGTAACTGAGCAACACTCAACAAGTTTTGAGTCAAGCTTGGCACATAAAAAACATCGTTTATGATTTTCATACCTTCGTCCGTAGGAAATTTCACTGATCCTCTTCCTTGAGCTTGCACCAGTGCACCATCTCCTAGCTTCACTTTGATCCTATCAGACCTGTCCAGGCTAACAAATAGATTTTCAACAATCGTCATGTGCCTTGTGCACGCACTATCGACATGCCAATTATATCGATCGACATGTGATATGTGTGAAGCCATGAATACCTCTTCCTCTATTTTTTGAACTTGGTGATCTTCCGCAAAATTTACTCATTGAAAAGACTGACCAATTTGAGTTTGCTTTTGCCTGCAATACTTCTCAATGTGCCTATACTTCTTGCAGTATCTGCATTGAATAGGAGACCTCTTGGACTTCTGCCAACAATTTTTCTATAAGTGGTTTGTCTTCTTACAAATACCACAAGGTGGAAATTTTTCTCTCCTCAACGATTCACCTTGGTATCCACCAGATTTCACCTCTCCAGAGTGGTCTAAAAAGACTTTTTTGCCTTCTTTTTGTTGCTTGAAAGGCATATTCGACTGTTCCTTCAATTCTCATAGTTACCCATTGCTCTTGGATTTGCAATTTAGAGATCAACTCAGCTATTGAAAGAATAGTCAAGTCACAGGACTCTTTAATAGATGAGAATTTGTATTTAAACTTGTCTGGAAAGTTGACCATAATCCCCTTTATAACCTTCTAATCTAAAAAGTTTTCACCAAGTATCCTTATGTGGTTCACAATATCCATTAGCTTAGAAGAGTATTCTTTTACACTATCCGGATCCTTCATCTTCAAGAGCTCAAACTCCCTCTTCAAAGCTAAAACCTTAACAGACTTAACTCTGTTGCTGCCTTCAAACTCCTTCTTTAGCTTATCTCAGGCTTCTTTAGCTGTCTCACAAGCCATAATCCTTGTAAATATCACTTCCGTAAGGGTTGAATGTATGCAAGTGAGTGCTCTTGGAGATCTAGTCACCAATTCATCATACTTTTTGATATCATTTAGAGTTGAGTTGTCTCTCAATGGCTGGACAACAGGTTCTCCTCTCTAAACAATATCCCACAAGTTGAGAGTCTTCAAATAAGCCTTCATTTTAATGGTCCAAATATGATAATTCTCCCCCGAAAAAATCGAAGGACCCATTGTTGGTTGATTTTCTGGTGCCATGTTTTTTCAGTAAATAGATCCAAGAAAGGAGCTAAAAATAAGATGAGTCAATCAACAAAAAACATATTCAGATCCCGTAAGAAATGGGCTCTGATACCATGTCAAAAAATAAAGGAAACGGGGAGAGTAAAGCTACAAGGAGAAAAATATAAGGAAATTGCAACTGTAAATTGCTACAAAAAAGACTGCAGTGAAGAAGGAGAAGCTGAAACTTTTTTAGTGTTTTCTATTTTCTAGATAGTTATAAATGTTTAATGTCATCCCTTATTTATTCTTATGTAGGGACGATTCTAGATACTACTCCCTCCATCCCATTTTACCCGTCCCAAATTGGGATGGCACAGCTATTAAGAAAACAATGATTGGTAATGTTACTTTACCATTTTTTCTCTCTTAATTGTATCTTGTTGTTAGTTCCAATATTGATGGATGACCAATACAAAAGCACCATTTATATTCTTAATGGTGTACTCCTAATGGTACTCTTCTTTGCAACATTTTTCAAGAATGTTAATAACAAGGAGTAAGCAATTACACTGAGGATAAAATGGAAAAAAAAGTTGTCTTATCTTGATAAGTAAAAAAGGACAAGTAAAATGGGACATCAAATTAGAAAATTTGGGACGGGTAAAATGGAACAGGGAGTACAAATCTAGAGTATTCTTATACAAATATCTTCCTCAAATATCTAGCCCCCTCTAGATTTTTCCTAAATATAAATATCAAATAGACTACACTCTTCCTTTCTAAATTCTTCTAACTAGAATTACCTAAATATCTAGATATTTCTTCAACATGATTATCCTACAAATTTCACTAGACTATTCTAGAGACTTAACTAGAAATCTATGATTCCAAAAAATCTACTTTAATACTATCACACTTTTACCACATCCAAAATGTATCTTGGGTTTTTTTTTTTTTTTGGCTTTGTCATCGATTTTTCTCCCCTTGATATGAAACTGGCAGTATTTATTCATGCCATTGGAAAATGAAATTCAGGACTACACAATAACTGGAATATAAGAAAAATCCATTCTATTGTCAAGTAAACTCACAACTACAACTTTACAAGGGCATCAAACAATGAAATTTTAATATTGTTTTACGATATTCATTTTCCGGGGACAAAGTTTGTGGCGTAGGCCCATGCGTTGTTGTTAACTGGATCTGCAAGGTGGTCAGCAAGGTTCTCCAATGGACCCTTTCCGGTAACAATGGCCTGAACAAAGAATCCAAACATAGAGAACATAGCAAGTCTACCGTTCTTGATCTCCTTTACCTTGAGCTCAGCAAATGCCTCTGGATCATCAGCAAGACCTAATGGGTCAAAGCTGCCACCAGGGTACAATGGGTCGACTACCTCACCAAGAGGCCCACCAGCAATACGGTAACCTTCAACGGCTCCCATCAAGACAACTTGGCAAGCCCAGATGGCCAAGATGCTCTGTGCATGAACTAAGCTTGGGTTGCCCAAGTAGTCAAGTCCACCCTCGCTGAAGATTTGGGATCCAGCCTTGAACCACACAGCCTCACCAAACTTGACACCGTTACGGGCCAAGAGCTCGGGGAAAACACATCCAAGAGCACCAAGCATAGCCCATCTGCAGTGGATCACCTCGAGTTCACGGTTCTTGGCAAAGGTTTCTGGATCTGCTGAAAGTCCAGCGGTGTCCCACCCGTAGTCACCAGGGAATTCGCCGGTCAAGTAGCTTGGGGGCTCACCCGAGAATGGGCCCAAGTACTTAACACGGTCTGGGCCATACCATGGGCTTCCAGATGAGGCAGGCTTGGAGACAGCCTTTCTCATAGAGATCCTTCCATTTCCACTGATTTCTGAGTTAGAGGGTGAAAGTTTCACTGCCTGTCCGGCAAAAGAAGGGGAAGAAAGAGCCATTGTAGAAGCTGCCATGGTTTATCTCAAGAGAAAGGAGAGTATTTGCTGGTTTGAAATATTGTTGAAGTTGGCTGTGATGAGATGAAGTTACAAGGGGCCTCACTTTACCATATTATAGCAAGTAAGAGGGGAAGAGTCCTTATCTAGTGATATCTATTTCTATGATCTCATTGGGTATCAAGATCCTTTGTCTAGCAATTAATGCACACTTGGGTATCTCCAATCCATCAATTATCCAAGATGTTTGCTAAGGGGACCCATCCAACATAGTCCTCTCACATGTGGCTACAAGGCTTGAACAATATTCTGTGATTTGCTGAACTTACAATGCTGATATCTCTTATCATAATCCGTTGAGAATTGCTCCAGATTTTATTTATCAGCATTACAGCTCATTCGAGGTAGAACTATGGTTTACCGTTTCACTAATTATATTCAGGAAAGTTCATTACTTGATATATAAATTGTGTAAAAATTAATAATACATGTTTGGAACTTTATTATATAAGACCTTAATATATAGTAATATAAGAGTTAGTAGCATAGTAAATTATTTAACCTGCAATTCATATAAAAGTGAAGATACTGTTTTGGGGGTTTTACAAATTTAATATTTACAGGTGCATGCAAAGCAAGAATATGATCTTCCCTTTCAAAACATTTAACATAGGTTCATGCTTGGATCTTTATTAATCTGATCATGAAGAGGTATATTAAGTTCTATATATGTTGCACTGTTAATTTCATGTTTAGATATTTAATGACGGGTTAGATTCATTTTAACTACTGCACAGTGCTTAGACTAATTGGAAAGAACTTGTTCATGAGCGGGGGTTGGCAAACGGGCGGGTTGACTCAGATATAAACAGATCAAAAATGAGCCAACAAAAATGGATAAAATATCCGACCCACCTGTATTTGATATGGATGAAAAATGAGAAACCAACGGGATATTATTTCATATTATGTAAAAGAAATAAGTACTTCCAATATGAGAAAGGCAGAGTATGTACATGGATTAATTAATTAATTGGGATTCACCAGCAGCACAATATGACCAATTAATTGTGTTAAGGGCAGGAACATTTGCCAATAATGGATCAGGTTATTTACGGGTTTGGATAAAAGGAAATTTAACTTGACCAAATTATAATTATGTCCTTTTAACTTTGTTAGTGCATAAGTAGACCCTTTAACTATATAAAAACCAAATAAAAAAATAGTCCAATTCAGCAACTTACATGCGTAAAATTCAATCGCTCCTACGTGGATTAATAATCCACTCAGATACTGCCACCTAATAAAAAAGACGCATTATAACTATGATCATTAACTTTGCGCACAAATAGACGCTTTAATTATACAAAAGCTGAACAAAAAAACACTTCAATTCTAACTCTGACGCTCGTGATTTTGAGTGTATACATGCATTTTGCCAAGTACGATTAGAGTGTTTGTTTGTTCAACTTTCGTATTGTTAAAGGCCTACTTGTACATTGATAAAGTTAAAGATCGTAGTTATAATTTGATATCAAGTTACATGTTTATGTACTGAGTTTAAGTTCTGTGCACCGTCAGTGCACAAAATATTTTATACTATCAATTAACTTGACCTGCTATTGCAGATTACCCAATTATTTATATAAAAATTTAAAAATAAAAAATTGTTATTGCAGGTTACCCAATTATTTATATAAAAATTTAAAAATAAAAAATTAGATAACCTGCAATAGCAAGTCAAGTTTACCTTATAGGGTAGAATATTTTGTACACTGATGGTGCACAAAACTTAAATTTTTATGTATTATGCCTATTTACAACTTATGGTGTAAATATAAGTTGTAAATATTCTCTTTTTTCACACAGTAATTTTTAACTTGTAATAGCTGATTAGTCCCCATTGTTACAAGAAACTTTAAGATTTTTTCCGAAGATGCGTCAAATTAAGGACATAATTATAATGGTCTGGAAACCTATATTATAGCATGTTGATTACTACTTGCTATACCTTCAGACTACAAAACATATTGGTTTTCACTTAACATTGAAATGCCAATGGTCTATATGGTAGTGAAATAATATTATGTCCTCTTAATTGCTCTTTCACTTCCCGATAGGAATCACGTAACAACATCATATGGCTCAACATTTCTCTGTGCACTATTCTCTGTGCACTAATTTAATGTGTTCCTTCCTGGGAATTAATTGAATTCCATAACTTCCTGTGGTCAGTAAACTTAAGTTTGAAGCTTATAACAGCTTTATAGTTATTCTAGTTACCACATCTCATATTAATCTACAGTTTTTCTTTACTATATTCTCTTTCTTTAATTCCCCTTTGGTATGAAAGTGGCAAAAAATTTTATTCATGACTTTGGAGAATGTAACTCAGAACTACACAATTATTGGAATATGAGACAAAAATCCATTCTATTGTCAAGTAACTGCTCATAACAACTTTACAAGACCATCAAACAATGAAATTTTAAGATTGTTTTACTATATTCATTTTCCAGGAACAAAGTTTGTGGCGTAGGCCCATGCGTTGTTGTTAACTGGATCTGCAAGGTGGTCAGCGAGGTTTTCCAATGGACCCTTTCCGGTAACAATGGCCTGAACAAAGAATCCAAACATAGAGAACATAGCAAG
>NC_061112.1:120479177-120508508 GCF_002878395.1 Capsicum annuum | reverse complement strand
AAGGACATAATTATAATGGCCTGGAAACTTATATTATAGCATTTTAATTACTACTTGCTATACCTTCAGACTACAAAACATATTAGTTTTCACTTATCATTGAAATGTCAATGGTCTATATGGTAGTGAAACAACATTATGTTCTCTCAATTGCTCTTTCACTTCTCTACTGGAAACATATAATAACATCATATTGCTCAACATTTCTCTTTGCACTAATTTACTGTGTTCCTTCCTGAGAATTAATTGAATTCCACAAGTTGCTGTGGTCAGTAAACCTAAGTTTAAAGCTTATAACAGCTTTATAGTTTTTCTAGTTATCATATCTCATATGTATCTACCATTTTTCTTTACTATGTTCTCTTTCTTTAATTCCCCTTTGAGATGAAAGGGGCAAAAAATTTTATTCATGGCTTTGGAAAATGTAACTCAGAACTACACAATTATTGGAATATGAGAAAAAAATCCATTCTATTGTCAAGTGACTGCTCATAACAACTTTACAAGACCATTAAACAATCAAATTTTAAGATTTTCATTTTCCGGGGACAAAGTTTGTGGCGTAGGCCCAGGCGTTGTTGTTAACTGGATCTGCAAGGTGGTCAGCAAGGTTCTCCAATGGACCCTTTCCAGTAACAATGGCTTGAACAAAGAATCCAAACATAGAGAACATAGCAAGTCTACCGTTCTTAATCTCCTTTACCTTGAGCTCAGCAAATGCCTCTGGATCATCAGCAAGACCTAATGGGTCGAAGCTGCCACCGGGGTAGAGTGGGTCGACGACTTCACCAAGAGGCCCACCAGCAATACGGTATCCCTCAACGGCTCCCATCAAGACAACTTGACAAGCCCAGATGGCCAAGATGCTCTGTGCATGAACCAAGCTTGGGTTGCCCAAGTAGTCAAGTCCACCCTCGCTGAAGATTTGGGATCCAGCCTTGAACCACACAGCCTCACCAAACTTGACACCGTTACGGGCCAAGAGCTCGGGGAAAACACATCCAAGAGCACCAAGCATAGCCCATCTGCAGTGGATCACCTCGAGTTCCCGGTTCTTGGCAAAGGTTTCAGGGTCTGCTGAAAGTCCAGCGGTATCCCACCCATAGTCACCAGGGAATTCACCAGTCAAGTAGCTTGGGGGCTCACCAGAGAATGGGCCCAAGTACTTAACACGGTCTGGACCATACCATGGGCTGCTAGATGCGGCTGGCTTGGAGGCAGTCTTTCTCATGGAGATCCTTCCATTTCCAGAGATTTCTGAGTCAGATGGTGAGAGCTTCACTGCCTGTCCGGCAAAAGAAGGGGAAGAAAGAGCCATAGTAGCAGCTGCCATGGTTTATAAAGAGGAAAGTGAGGGGGTTACTAGTTTGATATGTCAAAGTTGGTTGTGATGAGCTGAAGTTTGTTGGGGTTCAGAATATATAGCAAGGAAGATGGGAAGGGTCCTTATCTAGTGATATCTATATCTATGATCTCATTGGCTGCCAAGATTACTCTTCATGCACACTTGGCAGTCACAAATCCATCAATCCTCCAAGATTTTTACAAGGGGGACCAACAAATGTTGTGTGGCTACAAAGATTGCTCTCTGTCTTGTGTGTTGTTTGGCTAACAGTAAGACATCTTCTACTTTTTCATTGGGTAATTGTTTAGATATTTTTCTGCCGGCATGGTAAAAGACACCACCAATTACAGGTATTTTCAAGTAATTACAGTTCAAATTTATCCCTTCTTAGTGGGAAATCAAAAGCTGAAAAAGAAAAAGAACCACTTGGTTAGTTCATTGTCATGGTTCTGTTTAAAAAAAAAACTGATATTAGCTGTGAAATTTGTCGGTAATCCATCACTAAATTGCTGGTTGCTATTTAACTATGGAATTTCTCTGTTGCTGATTACTATTTCTTTTTGTAGCAGTAGGCATATAATTCACAATTCATACAGGTGGTCCTGCCTAGGCACACACAAACATGTGAAATGCCAATGCTATCAAAATGTGATCCACCAGCTGAACAGAGAAATAAGGACCTAGTGCCATGCCAGCCCAACCATATTTATTCTCTTATGTTTGGTTACCTATAGAGGTTTTTTTCTCTTTTAATACTCCCTCCATCCCATTTTATCAATCCCAAATTGGGATGGCACAGCTATTAAAAAAAAAAAAGGTAATGTAACTTTACTATTTTGTTCCTTTTAATTATGTTTTGTTATTAGTTCTAATATTGATAGATGACTAATAACAAGGAGTAATCAATTACATTAAGGGTATAATGAGCAAAAAAAAATTGTTTTGTCTTGATAAGTAAAAAAGGACAAGTAAAATGGGACATCAAATTAGGAAATTTGAGACGGATAAAATGGGACGGAGAAAGTATCTTATATATTACTCTATCTAAAGTAGCTCTAGGGCAATATCAATCCACCACAATGAAATGGAGACCAAAGAAATTTGGATGAAATTTGATTTTTCTCATCTGGTGATTCAACTAATTATTACTATTTCAGTAAGTCTGAAAGGAGAAAAAGGTTTGTGTGACAAACCTCATAGGTAAAACATTGAGGATAAGGAAGGGTTGATTTCTCAAATAATCATCCACTTTCTTTGTTGAAAAAAATTGGAATCGAGAAGGCACCTTTCTAAGATAATAACTTATTTTTCACCGTTATACGTAAACAAATAAATACTCTTTCCACAAAACTTCAGCAGTTATGTTTTCTCCCAGTTCCATTATTCAATAACTCTTATTAGCAAATATATGATCCAAGGTATAAAACAGACACCAGGGAAGTCACTTGCATTGATAGATCATCATTCAACCTTCTAAAATCAATTTTGGATGCTTTAAGTTCATTGAGTAGTATGAAGTACAAACGCTAGCATAAAAGAGAATGTGAAGAATACTAGATCAAGTTAAAGCAATCAAATAAAAGATAGCTCAACGCCAAAATATTATTTCAGCACAAAGGGATTGGAAAGTTAAAGGGCATATCAATTATTGAACTTTCGAAGAACATTAGGTGGTTCAAAATTTTTAAAGGCATTAGCTGAACAGACTCTTGAAATCCAAATGAAGTTGTAAATTCTAGTGTTGATCTTTTACACATATTAGTTTTACTAAATGAATGATAAAATTGAACCAAATCAACCTCATTTCTAGGGAATTAAATAAAAGGAACTTGGTCTTTCCGGTATTAAAATTCAACTATCCACCACTGACAACGGAATACAACATAACCATGGTAACCTCACAATGCAATTCCGAAAATGCTACTGCTGATTTCATTTTACTTTTGACTTCTTTCTAAATATGTTTTGTTTCAAATTAGTTGTCCACTTTCACAAATCAAGAGTGTTATATTACTTCTTTTCCATATTATCCTTAGTATTAAATAGCTAAAAAAAATACTCCTTCCGTTTTGAATTAGTTGGTCCGTATGGCGTTGACACCTCCATTAACAGCCCAATAATTAGAAGTGTATTTTACTCTTTTACTCTTATTTGCATTTTAAAGTTCAATAATTAATGCAATAATTAAACATAGAAATTTGGTGCAATTACTCCATTTCATGCATGCACCAACTGCTTGTTTGTGATTGCTTATTTCCTGCCAAAAGCACTTATTTTGAGAAAAAAATATCTTTTTTAAAAGAAGGGTGTTTGGTAAACCCGCAAAAGTGTTTTTAAAAATAAGCAGAAACAGTTTTCTATTTCTGGGAAGAAACAAAAAAAAAATTACTTTTAAAAAAAACAGAAGTAAAAAAATATTTTTTTATGATAAAAATATTTCCATCACACACACATCCCTTGTTAATTAATTAACATATCTTATAAATTTGATTAAAATTTAATTTTAAAATTTTATATTTCATATTTACATCATAATTTCTTATGATTTATATATTGTTATTTTATTTTGACTCATTTTCTTCATATAAATTTGAAAATATTCATTTTTGTTTGATATTTTTAAGTAATGTTTAAATTATTTAAATAATATATCACTATTTAATATTTTTTAATGTATTAATGTATATAAATATTCGTTGTAAATTTTAGAATATGTACTTTTTAATTAAATAAATATAAAACTTTAATTAAAAATATTATAATAGATATTTAAAATAAATTTTCTTTATAAATTGATTTTAGTAATAAAAGTCATTTGATACATGTCTTTTTTGGTTATTTGTTTAAAAAAAAAAAAAACACTTCTTGAAAAAAACTATTCAAACACAATTTGTTTATCAAAAAAACTTTTCAAATGAATTTATCAAACAAAAATTATTATTTTCAAAAACACTTTTCTGATCCTGGATAGGAAGGTGTGGAGGAGGCGAATTAGGGCAGAAGGTTAGTCTGGGTTAGGATATTGTATGTTTTGATGTATACTTGGAGTATCTTGCTTTAGGTATTATTGTGTATGCTAATTTCAATTGCATCTTGTTCTATTACTATTCCTTATCTTATCCTAGATTGCTATATTTTAAGTCGGGGGTCTCTTGGAAACAACCTCTCTATCTCACAATTGAGGTAGTGGTATAGACTTCATACACTTACCCTCCCCAGACCCTACTTGATGAAAATATACTTGTTATTGTTGTTGTTTCTCAAATAAACAGTTTTATAACAGCAATTTCAAACGGACTCCAAGTCTAGAACCTACAAATTTAGAATTGAAACTATAATGATAGTTTTGAAAATGTAATATTATTTAATTTCAATAATCTTGAAAAATAAATAGTATTGATTTATAACTTGCACAATTAAAATGGAATAAATACTTTTAGCAAGAAGGCCAATTAATTCAAAATGGAGAGTAGTAGTAATAGTTTGAGCCCGTTTGAAATTACTGTTACAAAATTACTTATTTGAGAAATACTTTTATAAAATAACTTTTCAAAAAATTACTTTTCGAGAAAAGCAATTTGTGTTTGGGAAATTCATTTGAAAGTACTTTTGATAAACAAACTGTGTTTGAATAATCTTTTTCAATAAGTGTTTTTTTGGGGATAAATGATCAAAAAGGACATGCATCAATAGATTTTATTACTAAAATTAATTTATAGAGAAAAATTATTTTAAATATCTATTATAATATTTTTTTAATTAAAAAATATTTTTATTTGATTAAAAACTACGTACTCTAAAATTTTCAATCAATATTTATATATAAATACATTAAAAATACTTAAAATGATATATACTTAAATGATTTAAATATTATTTAAAAATACCAAATAAAAATAAATATAAAAATTATTCCATAAATTAAATCACTACATCTGAACAAACTAACGACAAAAATAATTAGTCTTTCATACATCACAAAAATTTTAAATGATTTTATTCCTAATTTTATCATGCAATATCTCCATACTAGTAGAAGATCTGTTTTGTATTTCTAAAGATATATCAAAATGCTCATGTCCTTCTATGATCTTTGTGATGATGTCTTCGTTAACATAATAGTTAAATTATTTATCAATAATAGAGCGTTGTCGTATGAAATAAAGTATAGCCATAGTAGTTGTAACAAGATAAACTTGATTGTCGAATTTAAAAGATGGCATTGAACATAAAAAAAACAAATTTATTTTTTCAAGCTCCAAATATTCTTTTAGTTGTACATCTCAAACTGGAGTGAAAGAAATTGAAAGTCTTATTTGAATTTTTGAAGTTAGAGTTACATCTGAAACCAGGGAGATGATAACGGTCCCCTTTATATATGATCCTAAATAACTAATCTTCGTTGAATAATTTGAGTCCACTAAATAATATTTATCTACACTAAAAAATTATGAAACCAATCGTTGTTAGATAATTCGAGTCCATTAAATAATATTTATCTACACTAAAAAATTATGATGTAAATATAAAGTATAAAATTTTAAAATTAAACTTTAATCAAACTTATATATGTGTGTGTGATAGGAATATTTTTGTCATGAAAAAAATAATTTTCTGTTTCTGTTTTTTTGTAAAACAAAAATTTTCTGCTTCTTTCCAGAAGCAAAAAAATTGCTTATACTTCACTCTACTTTCTAAAAGAATGTCTTTTTCTCTTATTTATAAGAGGCAGTTTAGCAGCTTAAGCAGGCAAGAGGTCGATATGCCTGCTTCAGCTGCTTCAATTATGAATTTACAATATTATTCCTAATTAATTATTATAAGTCATTTATGTATTAAAAATAATAATATTTAATAAAAAAATAAAATAAAAATTTATGACATGTCTGCTTCAGCTGCTTCAATCGTAATTTTACGACAGCACTCCTAATTAATTATTATATCCCTAATTAAATATTATAAGGCATTTACATAATAAAAAAAATAATAATATTTAATTAGAAAAAATAAAATAGATATTTATGAAATGTCTGCTTCAGCTACTTCTACCATAATTTTACTGTATCACCCTTAATTAATTATTATAAGTAAACTAAACATTAAAAAATTAATAATATTTAATAAAAAGGTAAAATAGACATAAACTGGAAATTAACTATTGATGTTCTAAATTAACTTGACGACTTATATGAGACTTTCTTAAACTTTTTTCACAGGTATTTCTTTAAAGTAATTTTGATAAATGGAGTTCATCAGCTGAAGCAGGCAGCAAATCGATATGTCTGTTTCAGCTGTTTCAATCGTAATTTTATTGTATCACCACTAATTAATTATTATAAGTCATCTGCTTCAATCGTGATTTTACTATATCACCCATAGTTAATTATTATAAGTCATCTAAGTATTTAAAAAATTAATAATACTTAAAAAAAAAAACAGATATAAAAGATAATTTTACTATGTCACTTCTAATTAGTAGAATGGATGAAAAAATATTATAAATCACAATAATTTAAAACTTAAATTATTTTTAAAATATAATTGACTATCAATGCCACAAAAAAATGAACAAGGAAAGTAACATATATTATTTGAAAATTACATAAAAAAATACTAAAAATTACAATAGTTAACAACTTAAAATATTTAAAACATATTAAAATTATGATTAATTATATAAATTTTATCTGTATCACATAAATTGAAGCAAAAAAAAATAATTTATGTATCTAGTTCTTAAAATAAGTAGTACTATTGTTTTAGAAAACTAAGCAATCCCAAACAAACACTTAACCACTCAAAACGTGGTAGTGTGCAAAAATCGAACCAACCGATAAATCGAACCGATAAAAATGCTATTGGGCTATTGGTATTGGTTTATTTGGTTAATGGGTTTTTATTGGTTTTATAAAAAAATTTATTGGGTAAACGGTTCGATTTTGATTTTAGCTTATTGGGTTATCGGTTAAACCGATAACCTTAACCGATAACCCAATAAGGATTCACTAAATTATTATTTTATTCCTATTTATGTTATATACATAAATATCTAAATTACTTCTATATCTATCTATCTCTATATGCACTATTTATTCACAATTCAGTGATTCACAAAGTATTAAGCTATTCAGTGCAACAAAGGAACAATATAAAGCTCGAGTATTATCGTATTAGAAAGCTTGAAGCATTTAGTAGTTTCCAACAATTAGGATTTAGTTTTTTTCCAAACTAACATTCAGTTCAAGTTTGAAGATTCTTGTAAATTAAAATGCATTGTATAGGATTTTAGTGGTAACTAAGATTTTATTTTTTATGTGAGTTGTTACTATTTTTATTTTATGAGTATTTTCTTATTAGTTAAATAAAAAACAAACTATTAAGAACCAAAAACTGATAAATCGAAACCGATAAAAACGTATCTTATTGGTTGGATATTGATTCAATTGTCCTCTTCAGCAGTTGGCGCTCTTTTCATTCCTTTCTCTTCTTTACCCTAACCCTAAATCCCAAATTCAAATTCTGATTCTGCCAAAAAAAAAACACAGAAGAAATGCAAAGACCTTCTCCACATTCCAATTTCTTCTCTTCTCTCAAACAATTGGAGAAAAGATTGAAACTTGAGAACAACCCATCTCAAAAAGAAGCTATCAACACACCGACCCAGTCTCTGATGAGCCCATTGTACCTCAACTGTGATGACTCCATCACCAGCAACACAAACCTCAAAGAAAGCGAAACCCCACTTCGGTTTCTCTCTAATTCCCCGCTTGACCAAGAAACCCCACCTCACATAAGTCCTAAACAAGTTCAAGAAAGAGTTGGTGTGGTTGAAGCTGATGGCGATGGGGTTGATGAGATTCAACTGTTGATGCAGCTATTGGGTTTAACGGATCGTAAAAGGGAGGGATCCAAGAAGATGGAAGTGGAATTTGGTTGTGATGATGCATTTTATGGAAAGGTTGTTGGGGTTAAGGGACCAAAAAGTGAAAAAGAAGTGGAGAGGTTACAAGGTTGGATTGAGCATTTTATGGATAGGAATAGTGGAGAGCGGAGAGAATCGTTCAGGTTGGCTCATCTGCTTTTAGGCAAAGCTGCTCTTATTCATTCAGAGGTTTCTCATGGTGTTGATAGATTTGAGTTCCCGTCTACCGTTGATGAGTTCTTGCATAATGATCCACCAGTTGACGAGGTTGATTTTTCCCTCTCTAGTAAATAAATTTCTAGAATGTTGTTGGCTTATTAAGGCCTTTATTGAGTTATCGCAATTTCACTTCTATATATGTGTGTTCAAAAGTTTACTCGTTTCCTGTAGACAATTTTTAGTGATAGAAATCATTGGCACTTTGGTCTATCAATCAACCTCTCACTGACTCTATTAAATGTACTTCGTAAAGATCTAGTCTTTTGCTCCTTAGTTGGAATTAATGTGAAGTATTCTTGAATATGTTGTTCAAGTTCATGATGCAAGTCAACTTCAAATTAATTTAACGTGACAATTCCAGGATATCCCTCTAGTGAAATGGGAATACTCGAGATGTCATTTATGTCTTGTATATTTAAGTTCTATTTGTGGACTAGTTCAATTAGCCACCAAGGGAAATTTGGTGGTGGTTCACATTAAGTTTGATATACTCCAGCTTCTTCTACTATCTACATCAAATTTTATCATTTACCACATAAGTACGTTAATGCATGCACTCCATCTTACTTAGTTTTACAAGAGAAGACAGAACTTGCTCCATGTCAGGTCTGTCTTCAGGATCAGGAAAGGTGCAGGACAAAGCCAAGTTAAGAAGTCCCTCTATTAACTCCTGTTTCTTGGCGACGTATGAAGCTAGATTAGAATCCACAATCTGGACTATCTTGTTTATGCCATTCGCAAGGGCATTCTGAACAGCTTGATGCAAAGTCATTGGTATTTCATCTGCTCCTGTAAGACTTGTTGGCCTTCTTTTAGTTATGATCTCCATCACGATTACACCAAAGCTAAATACATCTACTTTTGTGGTCACTTTCCTCATATATGCAAACTCTGTTACATATAGGAACATTTCATGTAGGTTAGGTCTCAAATTAAAAAAGGAGCATGTAAAATATCCAAGAAACTAAAAATTCAAAAGCTTGCACTAGCATTTTTTGGTTAGATTAAAGCTAGTATTATCATTAAAAAAATAATTTTCAGACTATATATTCAAACATTGCGTCATGTACATGCTTGTCCATTGTTCCACTTACAAGTTAATCAGTATTTTGTGATTAACGGGAAAAAAGATTCTGCTAAGCGTTGTATTGTGATTGACAGAAGTAATGTGGCTACTTAATGATGCGAAAAATGAAATGTTCTTGAAACAATCACCGTTGACCAAAATTTTGTTTGTGGTTATCATATAAGCTTGTTTATACTGTAGAAAATCTTTTATTCATGTTAATTGTAACGTAAATCTAGATAATTGTGGTTCGAGAAGTTGTAATTATTACCTGGCGCCATGTAACCAATAGTTCCTTCAAATGTGGATGCTGATGATGTGCTTCTTCCATCCTGGTGATGAATACCTAACATCCTAGCTGTCCCAAAGTCACTCACATGTGCTTCCATATTTTCATCCAGAAGAATATTTGAAGGCTTCAAGTCGCAGTGCACTATTGGAAAATCATATCCTGAATGCAGGTATGACAACCCACTTGCTACTGAAACTAAAATGTCAATCCTATTAGACAATGTCCACTCATCTGCCAGTTGACCATAAATAATACTGTCCAAGTTCCCATTCTCCATGTGTTCTAAAATTACAGCCATTAGCTTCTTGCTTTCCCAAGCATAACCAATCATCTTAACCAGGTTCCTGTGTCTGAGTTGGCTCAGAGTCTTGACTTCCCTATCAAAGCATTTTCCTGATTCTTCTGAGAACTGATGATTCAGTTTTTTAACTGCTACAATCTTCCCATCTTCCAGTGTACCTTTGTACACAGTACTTAAATTGCTGGCTCCAATAATGTTTTCTGAACTGAAATTATCGGTAGCATGTTCCAAATCCTTTTGATAAAATCTCTGGAGGCCAAGTGCTGAGGTATACTGTGGATTTGTATCCTCCATGTCAGTCACTTTTCGCTTCCTCTTCATGTACTGATGAAATAAAAATATTCCCAAGAGAAGAAGAATAAAAAGCAAAGCAGATCCAAGTATGATCCAGGTTTTCTTGGAATGAGAACTTGTTTGGTTGCTTTTGATGCTGCATGGCCTGAGAAACTCTGTTTCACATAGAGATGGATTTCCCTGTAAATTCGCGGACCTTATATTGTTGAATACACCCCCCTTCGGAATGTGACCTTCAAGTTGGTTGAAAGAAAGATTGAGACATTTTAGTGCAGGCATTTTGGCAAAACTCTGGGGAATGATTCCCTTGAACTTGTTTTGTGAAAGATCAAGAGAGCTAAGATGTGGCAAACTTGTCATTTCAGGAAGTTCGCCTTCTAATCTGTTCCGTGAGAGGTTCAAGAATACTAGCTCACTTAATTTGGTCAGCGTTTCACCTGGAGCAGGACCAGACAGCATGTTCCCTGATAGGTTCAGTGAGAATAAATTTTTGCAGCGACCTAGGGATCTGGGAATGCTGCCTGATAGATTGTTGTTTGACATGTCAATTGCTTGAACCATTTCTAACACGCCAATCTCATCAGGGATCACTCCATCCAGCAAGTTGCTTGAAACGTTCATGTAAAATTGCATACTTCGCATGCTGGCAACTACCGTTTTAGGAAGAGTTCCGGTAAGAAGGTTGTGTGAAAGATCTAAGGTCATCAGTCTGCGGAGGCCTGCCATGCTCTCTGGGATTGTACCATTAAGCTTATTTCCACTCAAATCCATGAGCGAAAGTGATTCTAGTTTGGATATATGGTTGGGTATTGGACCGATGAAATTATTGTTCTGCAGCAGGAGTTCATAGAGACGTTTAAGCTCAAAAATTTGCACAGGAAGTTCACCTTCCAGCTTGTTGTCAGCCAGCGAAAGGCCCTGGAGGTTCGAAAGCTTTGAAACTTCTGGTGGTATCACACCTGAGAAACTGTTTTTGTGAAGCACTAAATCTACCAGTTGACTCATTTTACCAATCTCTGGTGGGATGGACCCAAGAAATGAATTACTATGGGCTCTTAGAACCCGAAGTTTGGAGAATCTGCCAATCATTGGTTTGAGTTTTCCGCTAAAATTATTACCACTCAGATCTAGAACTTCAAGCATTGAGCAGTTGAAGAGATCATCAGGAATATCCCCCAACATCTTGTTTGAACCCAAAGACAAAAATGTAAGATTGGACAACTGCCCTAACCCTTTTGGTATTTTACCTGTTATTCTATTAAAAGTGAGGGTTAAAACACGAAGGTGTGAACAATTTGTTATGCTGGATGGAATAGACCCCTCTAGGAGGTTATTACTTGCAGTTAGATTCTTCAGATTATGGAGTAACCCAAGTTCAAATGGAAGTGATCCGGTCAATAAGTTAAAGCTCAAAGACAAATATGTCAAGTTTGCCAGGTTTGTTAAAGTTGATGGAATCTCCCCCGACAACCTATTTGAGTGGAGGGTAAGCACTCGTAGCGACATTAAAGATCCCAACTCGGGAGGAATATTACCAGTTAGCTCATTATGTGAGAGTCCTAAATGAGTTACCGACTTCAGGTGGAACAATGAGGCTGGTATGCTGGAGTTCAACTGATTGTTATACACTCTGAGCCTTTGCAAGTTTTCTAAATTTCCAAGCTCAGGAGGTATGCTTCCACTGAATTGGTTAGTGTACATTTCCAAGGTAACAAGCTTGATGCAGAGGCCAAGTTCAGATGGGATTTTCCCAGAAAGAGTGTTATGATTTAGCTGAAGAATTTCTAAACTTGACAAGTTGCCAATTAATGATGGTATAAGTCCAGATAACTGGTTTTCGCTCAGATCAAGGGTTTGCAGAGCTGTCAACATTCCAATGGAGGTTGGAACTAAACCAACCAAATTGTTTTTATACACTACAAACGATTGAAGATTAGCTAAATTACCAATTTCAGACGGTAATTTCCCTGTGAGACTGTTGTTGATGAGGTCTACAGACAACAATTCAGTGCAGTTGCATATACTCTCAGGTATTCTCCCATTCAGAGAGTTATTGCCGAGATCTAATAATTGCAGGTTTTTGAGGTTTCCTAGCTCGGTAGGAATTTCACCAGAAAGACAGTTTTGATGAAGAATGAGCTGAACCAGCTCTGTGCAATGCCCCAGCTGGGGTGGGATATTTCCAGTAAATGCATTCAAAGTTAGATCAAGAACCTGGAGTTTGGAGAGGTTTCCTAGAAATGGAGAAATTTGGCCTTTGAGCTGTGTCCCAATAAGCGAAATGTTGATGACATGGTTCGAAGAGGGATCACATATGATTCCAGACCAGTTGCAGTTGTGATTTGCGTCATTCCAATCCACAAGTACACCAAAAGGGTCATCAGAGATTGAATTCTTGAAAGCTTCCAAAGCAGCAACTTCAACTTCTAAGCTTGGAGTTTCCCCGAAGGACAGAGCTATGAAAAAGGTAGTAGAAAGTATGGCTAATGCATATCCAATTGTCTGTGCCATCATTAGTTCAAAAAGACGAAAAAGATAAAAAAAAGTTTCGCTGTCTGACAACACCTTGAGCTGAAAATGAATGAAGATTTTATACATTTGAGTGATCTTTGTTCATTGCTTTCATTTGAATAAGCCAATTAGTCATCAAAACCAAGTAAAATGACTTGTATTCTATGAATTCGTCAGACAGTACGGTGCATGCCTCTAATCTAGAATGGCCCGCGTTAACGAGCCTGTTCCCTCACACTGGAAAATTCAACGAGAACTAATCCTACTGTTAGAAAATTGGGTGCATTCAACTAAGTAAAAGTCAAACTCTTTTTTTATCTTTTCTTTAATTTTCTAGAAGAAATATTTTTGAAGTTCATTTCAGTTACTCCCTTTTCTTGAGAGGGAAAGTGGTTTCTTGAGAGGAACAATTTCACTTTGATAAAACTAAATTTGGCAGGTGAACCATGTACTTGACCAAAAGGCTATAACTAACGATTTCTGTAGGCTATGTACATCCATTACTTGGTTGAAAGACGACACACACAAGTGATCGTTTCCTTATCAAGGGCGAATTTATGGCCTAAATTATGGTGCACAATGCTGCAATAAGGCTAAAGAGTGAACTTTGGTTGAGTCTCGAGTTATTTGCCCGAAGGAATAAGGATCAGTTTTCACTTAGTAATATTTTTTCCCTCCTAGTGGTGCACCCAAACCTAACCCTCTTTGTTCCCAGTGGCAGCAGGAGTGGCTCAAGGGTTTCAAAATTTTGACGCCTCAAAAATTTTTAATTGGTAAATTTATGATTTTCTTTTCTTTTGGGTGGAAATCATTTTTCCCCTCAACTTTACTTTAAAAATCAAACTCTCCCCTCAACTTTAAACAATAAACATTCTCCCCTCTTTTTTCTACTTGTCTTTTTTAAATACCTATTTTACCCTTACACTATTAATCTTTATTTTTCTTTACCTCTTTAAAATTATTATATTTTTTATTTTTAATATATATAGTAAATTTTTGTAAATAAAAAGAAAATTATTTTCTAGACAAAAAAAAGTGAGAAACATATATTAAGACTTAAGTATATAAGTTAGTGATGTTCTAAATGAAATAAATGACCATGATATGAAAATTTATTTATTAATAATAATTAAAATCGTAATATCTATTTCTACTAGTAAAAATAAAAAATAAAAATAATTTTATAAATATATTCCAATGCAAGTAATATAATAACATATAACAAAACTGGAGATATATTTTATACTAAATTAATTCGAAAGTTTACTTATATTATAAATATATACTCCCTCTGTTCACTTTTACTTGTCACTATTTTGTCTATTTCGGAGAATCAATTTGGATTTATGGCTGGTCACTCAACGACTGTGGTAATTCACCTATTGCAGAGACTGGTAGAGCAGTATAGAGAGAGGAAGATGGATCTTCACATGGTGTTTATTGACTTGAAAAAGGCGTATGACAATGTCCCTAGGGAGGTTCTTTGGAGATGCTTGGAGGCGGGGGGGGGGGGGGGGGGGGGGTTCCTGTGGCGTACATTAGAGCAATTAAGGATATGTATGAGGGGGCGAAGACTCGAGTAAGAACGGTGGGAGGAGATTCTGAGCACTTTCTGGTCTTGACAGGGCTGCATCAGGGATCAACTCTTAGTCCGTTCTTATTTGTCGTGGTGATGGATGTGTTGACGCGAAGTATACAAGGTCAGATGCCTTTGTGTATGCTTTTTACGGATGATGTAGTTTTGATTGATGAGTCGTGGCAAGGTGTTAATGATAAGCTGGAGGTTTAGAGGCAAACTCTGGAGTCTAAAGGTTTTAGATTGAGTAGGACCAAGACGGATTATTTGGAGTGCAACTTTAGTGACTCGAGGCAAGATAAGGAGGTGGTGGTGAAGTTGGACTCTCAGGCAGTTTGCAAGAGGGATAGTTTTAAGTATCTTGGGTCTACGATCTAGGGAAATAGAGATATTGATGAGAATGTCTCGCACCATATTGGGGCAGGTTGGATGAAATAGAGGGCTCGCTTCGGGAATTTTATGCGATAAGAAGGTGCCTCCCAAGCTTAAAGGCAAATTCTATAGAGTTGCAGTCCGGCCGGCTATATTGTATGGAGCGGAGTGTTGGCCAGTTAAGACTTCCCATATCCAAAAGTTGAAGGTGGCGGAAATGAGGATGTGTGGTCTTACAAGGGCTGACATGGTTAGGAATGAGATTATTCGGGAGAAGGTGAGAGTGGTATCGGTAGAGGAAAAAATATGGAAAGTGAGGTTGAGATGGTTTGGTCATGTGATGAGGAGGGGCACGGATGCCCCAGTTCGTAGATGTGAGAGACTAGCGTTAGATGATTTCAAGCGGGGTAGAGGTAAACTGAAGAAATACTGGAGAGAAGTGATTAGATGTGACATGGAGCAGTTACATCTCACTGAGGACATGACCCTGGATAGGAAGGTTTAGAGGAAAAATACTAGGATAGAGAGATAAGGTGGGGGGATGAATCGTAGTCCGTAGTTAGGAGGGTTTTGGTGTCTTTTGTTTGGTAATGTATATTATTTTTGTGGATGTTGTATCTATGTTAGTTTTATCATGTTTCATGACTTGAATATTTTTGTATATTGTCCTGTGTTTTGAGCCGGAGGTCTATTGGAAACAACCTCTCTACTTCTTTAGAGGTAGTGGTATGGACTGCGTACATTCTACCCTCCTCAGACCCCACTAGGTGGGAATATACTGGGTTTGTTGTTGTTGTTGTATTTTGCTTTTTGAAGTCAACCTGCATGAACTTTGACCAATATTTTAAGATGTATAATTTAATATTTAAATTTAAAATTTAGATGATCAGAAAATATATGAAAAATGCTATAAGTTGCAATCCTTCTTCATATTAATCAAATGAAAAAATATATTTTAAAATATTTGTCAAAATTTATGCAGGTTGACATGAAAAAATGAAAAGTGACAAGTAAAAAAAAACAAAGGAAGTATATCGAAACTCATGTATATATATATATATATATATATATATATATATATATATATTACACACGTACACACTTAATGCATATAAAATAAGAGATAAGGTATAAGGTACCCCTAAACTATATCTGAAGTTATGACACACATAAACTTTAAGGGGGACCTATTGCCACCTAAACTCATTTTTGCTGATCTGGTCGTCAAATATCAGAATATTTTTGTACTCCTTTTGGGAGAGACGAAAAATATTTGTGTGTTATCTCACTAAAATAACAATCATAAAAAATAACATTAGCTTTTGTGACAAGTTCATTAAAAAGGTTAAACTAAAAAATTTAAATAAAAATATATAAATACTTGACTAAAATAAAGAGAAAATACATAATTACACCACTAAGGTTGTCCGAGATTTTCAAAAAGACACTTAAACTTTCAATACCACCTATTACCCCACGATTCTTATTTAATCTCTTGTAAATACACCATTTTGACCATATTCTGCAGCAGCCCTTAGGCGCGTAGTTTGCACTCTCTTTTTAAATAATAATTTAATTATTAAAAGGTTAAAAAGGTTTGGTTTAACCTAATAACCCGACTTGATTGTAATAAAATATCTGAATCATTTGAAATGATTCATTTCTCATTTCTCTCTCTCTTCTTCGATTTTTCTCTCCTATCTGTTGCGACTTAAACTCTAAGCTCACACTCGAAGGAGATCGAAGGTGTTTGGGAGAAAAATTTATTGGGGGAGAAAACGTATTAGCCGAGGAGTGAGGATTTTACAGGTTAGGGTTTTGTGTATTGTAGTTTTAATCTCTCTAATCATGGATTTTTCGAAGTTGTGTTTTTTTCTGGGAAAATATTTTTTAGCTCATAATATAGTGAAATTGATGTAAATATGAACATATTGACTTATGTATGTACAACGTTTATGTTTAATTTTGTTGATTTGATGAATTCTTCGAAGTTGTGTTTTTTTGGGGGAAAAACATAATTTACGGAAATTGATGCAAATATGAACATATTGACTTAAGTGTTTGTTGGATGTTTGTCGATTTTTTGCATTTGTTGTTGTTACTGTTACGGTGTTGTAGTAACATGTACAACTTAGAATTCTTTTTGGGTGTGTGTCAAGTGGGGGTGGCTGGGGTGGGGTGGGGTGTTTTTTTTCTTTGTTTACTGATTTCAATGTGTTTGTGTGATTGAATTGTTGCTTTTTCAGGTATCTTTCAATGGCTTTTGTGCTTATAACTTTAAGATGGTATCATGGGGTGAAATAGAATTTGGTCCCCCACCTGAATATATCGGTGGGTCTGTGACTGAGTTTTTCGATAAAGATGTTGATATGATGTCCTACTTTGAGTTAAGAGACTACATTAAATATCTAGGATATTCAACTCAATGTGATTTCTTTGTTAAATGGAATGGTTATTTGGTAGAAATTAAGTGTGATAAGGTTATTTTTGACATTGTCAATATGTTAAAAAATGGGGATGAACTTGAGGTGTATGTTTCACATGGGGTGACTGAAACTGATCAGGCCCCACTTCAATTGGAGTATTTCCCCAATAGAACTGGCAATGGGGTAGGTGGGGAATATTTGAACCCTATTAATGAGGGTGATACTTCTAGCCCTAATTTTCAGCCTTGTACTCCTAAATTCCCTTCCAACCCTCCTGATAAGCCTTCTCCTTCTAATATACCTTCCAACTCTTTTGACCCTACAGTAGATGAGGATCCAAGTGATGATGATTTAGAGGATGATTTAGATTTAGAAGGGAGTACTAGTCTGGACAGTGATGTTGACAGTGATGTCCATTAAGAGTATATTGATATAAGGACTAGTAAAAAAAAATTTCCATAGTTCACAAAGAAGAAGTAGAGGTACAACAACTGAACAGGTTAATGTTGGTGAAAAGAGTCCAGATATAGGGTATGATGAGCCAAATATTGGAACTAGGGATAGCCTAGTTGGTAAACTAGGAGGTGATGAACCTTACTACCCAAGTGATAAAACTCCTAGCTTTGAATTAGATAATGAAGTAGGTTGGGAAGATGGTGATGAAGTAGTGCAACAACCTGTGAGAAGAAAGAATAAAAAATAGAGTTGTTTTTCTATGAAACTTGTGAAAAAATTATTTGGGAATTAGGGTTGGTTTTTCCAAGTGTAAAGGAGTTTAGGCTGGCAGTAACCAGATATGCAATTCAAGAAAAGATTCAAATTAAAAAGTATGTGAATGAGCCTTCTAGAGTTAAAGTGAGGTGCTGCAAAGACACTTGCCTTTGGTTGTTGTGTGCTAGCAAAGATAAGAGTAGAAGAGATTTTATTGTTAAAAGATATAACCCTATTCATGTTTATTTGAGATCAACTTTTAACTATCTTTACAACTTAAAGTTTCTGGCAAGTAAGTATAAAGACAGAATTACTCAACAATCAAATATTAGAGTTGTCCAGTTACAGGAGATTATTAGAAAGGAGTTGGATATCCATGTTGGTGCAACTGTAAGAAGAGCCAGGTATAAAGTGCTACAAGAGATTATGGGTGATCATATTGTAGAGTATGGTAGGATTTTTTTATTATAGGGATGAGATTTTGAGGACTAATCTAGGTAGCATTTGTGTTGTCAAAGTTGGAGATGCTGATGAGACTGGACAGTTAATCTTTCAAGGTTTTTATGTGTGCTTTCGTGCTTTAAAGAAAGCATTCTTTGAAGGTGCTAGAAAGTTGATTGGTTTGGATAGTTGTTTCCTCAAAGGTGTGTGGAAAGGTCAAATGTGGGTGGCTGTTTGCAGAGATGGAAACAACCAAATGCTGCCTATTACCTGGGCAGTTGTTGAGGTTGAGAATCAATTTACATGGGGTTGGTTTGTTGAAATGCTGAAGAATGACCTTGAGCTTAGAGAAGGTCATCAATTGAGCATCATATCTGATATGCAAAAGGTATGACTCTATTCTTAACAACTGTTTGTTTTTTTTTCTCTTTCTTTAACAACTGCTGGTAGATTAATATTCTTATTTTATTTTGTTAGGAACTGAAAATAGCTGTAAAAGAGCTGCTGCCATTGGTTGAACACAGAAAATGCGCAAGACATGTTCTTGCTAATTGGTCTAAACTCTGGAAAGGTATAAAAAGGAGAAGAGTATTTTGGAAGATTGCAAAATCCACATTTGAAGTAGAATTGAAGTAGAATATAGAAGCAATGAATATATTGGGGAGGAATTGTTTGGATGATCTTTTGTGGTATAATTTGGAGACATGGTATAAAAGATACTTTGAAGAGCATTGCAAATGTGATGTTGTGGACAACAATATGGTAGAGAGTTTTAATGCATGGGTACTTCCTGCAAGGTTCAAAACAATTATCACAATGCTTGAGGAGATTAGGGTGAAAATGATGAAAAGAATTGGTGAGTTGAGACAGTTTTCAAATACTAGGATCACTGATATTTCTCCCATGGCTTTGAATATTTTACAAAAAAATATTGACAAGTCAATGCAGTGCAATTTGTCTTGAAATGGGGAAAGGGGTTTTGAGAATATTGACAAGGGTTGTACTCATACTGTTGACATTGTTAGTAGAAGCTGCAGTTGCAGAGCTTGGCAGCTTAGGAGCATTCCTTATCCTCATGGTGTTGCTGCCCTTCACCATTAGGAATATGAGCCCATTAATTTTGTGGACACCTGCTATCACAAGGATACCTACCTCAGCACATATGCTCATTTTATTCAACCAATGAATAACATGAAAATGTGGCCAACATCAAATAATCCTACTGTGAAGCCACCAAAGATCAGGAAGCTTCCTAGAAGACTACATAAAATTAGAAGAAAAGAGGCTGATGGAAGTAGAAAAATTGAAAAACTTAGCAAATGTGGTACTATAATTACTTGTAACAAATGTGGTACTCAAGGACATAATAAAAGATCATATCCTACAAGAGATCAACCTGGTGCAAGTCAATCAGTTGGAACATCTTCTCAGGCATAAGTATTTGTATAATCATTATCTAATATACATTCTGTTAAGTACAAGGACAAGGACTAATCTCTTAAAACATAGGCTGGAGCTTCTACTGGTAGAGGAAGAGGGAGAACAAGGGGTAGTGGTCCAAGTCATTCACCTGGAATATTTTACCAGCAAGAGGTATATTTATTTATTTGTTACTATTAATTTTTTTTTTTAAGTATGTGTACTAATATCTTAATAATCAGGCCACCACAAACATTGCAAGTGCTACTAAAGAAAGAAGTAGAGAAAAAGACAGTGTTTCAGGTGGTTCAAGTGTTTCAAATATCTCAAGCAGTTGAGGAAGAGGAATGACTCAAGAGAGCCAAATCAGTTCTGCCAGTGGAAGTGGCAAAGGAAGGGGTATGCCTCCTCAAAGGCAAAATTATGAGGACAACAGTGGAGGACATACGAGACCTTTTAAAAGGTCAAGTATGGTGGGGATTGGAATATACCAAGCTGAAGATGGATTTACCACTCTTAATGTAAGTACTTTGTAGAATTTTTGTTTGTGCAGCCTGGAATTTCTGAAGATTGCCTTATAATTTCTGCAATTTATTTGTGCAGCCTGGAATGGCAAGTAGAAAAGTCATTAGAACTGGTGCAAAGGGCACAAAGAGGTCTAAAGTTGTGACTGGTGATATTGGCTATACACCAAGACAAGGATTCAAATGGAAAGGGAAGTCGGCCATTACCAATAGCAAACTTGAAAAAATGAGGACTGAAAAGGTTATTCAAATAAGGTCTGCAGCTGCTGTCAAAACTCAAGGCAAAAATATTTCAACTAGGAAGACTCATGTGCCATGGAAGTAGATTTTACTGATATGATGTGTATATTTTGGTGGAGATTGTTGATATTGTCCCAAACAATTACTTTTTGTATGTTTTGTTGATGGTGATAGGCTTTTGTTCTTGTTTTGTAGCAATCAAATAATGTTTTGGGCAGTTTGTTTTGTTAGGTACCTTTAGGTATTAAGGTATGTTTTGTTAGGTACCAAACAAAACCAGTTTTGTTGTTTAAATTGAAATAAGAGTATGAATGTGTTAAATGAAGTCCTTATTTTCTCTCATTATGGTTGCTTTGATAGTTTATTCACTGCACTTTACGTTTTGAATGCTCACAAATGTTGTCAGTATCACAATATATTGATACAAAATAGATTGCAAAGGTATTACTCAATATATTGATACAAAATAGATTGCATCTTGTTAAGCAACTGCTATTCCGACAAGAGAAAAGATGAACACTTAGTGTTACACAACCAATCAAAATTTCATCTTGTTAAGCAACTACTATTCTGACAAGAGAAAAGAAGAACACTATTTTGTAGAACAAGAGAATGACTATGCCAATTTTAATTGCACACAACTACATTTATCATCCGTTCTCTTGATAATGCTAGTCCAAAATAGAAAAAACACTACGACAGCTGCCAATTACAACATTTTCTCTTCTTCTCCTTCTTCACCATCCATTTTCCATTACTTTCATAAAATACCAATGCTTCTTCCAACTCATTGATTCTTTTCGTCAATCTCGAAATAACTGTCTTTGATCGTAAATCAATCTTTTTTGGGTTCCTCTATCTAAAGCGAAGTTGCATTATTTCTCCTAAAAGGAGCATAAACAAATCAATTGAACAGAAACAAGAGGAAAAATAAGAAAACATGTATAGAACATACACGATAGCGTGGACAAGACCAAAATCTTCTAGCTGGGTTGTCCTCCGATCGTGACGTTTGCATTGACAGTAAGCCTCCATGTTTGCATTGCAATTTTACACGGAATATGGGATCGTTATCGTCATTACAAATTCGATTCAAGATTGCATTTGACATTGTAAAACTATTTTCGACAAATACCTAGACACAAAATTTAACATGATTTCAAAAGAATTTAAAAAATTAAGATGCAATTAAAGCTTTTAGGACTGAATTTCTTTAGAAATTACAACATAAATGGAAACATCTTACCTTTTAAGGTTGATTTTGTTGAGAAAAAATTAGAAAAAGAGGCAAAACTTTTCTTCAAAATAGCCGTTAATGGTAACTGGAAGGAGGTTCGTGGTTTTAAAGAGGAGAAGAAGAAGAGAATTCCATTTTTTGGACATTTAATTGACACGTGGCAGAGTTTAATTGGGTAAATGAATCACATTTAATTGTTCACGCGTCTGGCATGCGTGACTACACCTAGAGATAAAAACTAAGTCAAAATGATGTATTTATAAGGGATTAAATAAGAATCGTGGGGTAATAGGTGGTATTGAAAATTTAAGTGTCTTTTTGAAAATCTCGGACCACATCAGTGGTGTAATTATGTATTTTAATGTATACTATAAGAAGATATTGCTAATATCAAGGTTAAAATAGATATTGTCTAGGTAAAAGGGGGGAGAATGCTTATTACTCAAAGTAGAGGGGGGAGTTTGATTTTTAAAGTAAACTTGAGGGGGAAAATGATTTTCACCCTTTTCTTTTTGACGATATTGAATATAGTTTTAAAACATACAAAATTAATATATAAATAAAAAACTATCATTATTTAATAAAAATATTTAAAACTTTTGAACTAAACTACTCAAATCTTTAAAGTAGTAAATAACAATTTTACAATAACATCCAAGATAAATGTATTAAAATACATGATTAACATCTTTTTAACTTGAATCAGTTCTTACTGTTATAAATAATAATATTACTATGCAAAATACAATACTATATTAAAAAGTAACAATTATGAAAAAACAAAAAAAGATCATACTAATATTTTATTATGTATATGTATATGTATATTTTTAAACTCTCAAATTAAAATCTGATTTTAGATCACTAATTTTATTAAAATGCCTTGCCTAGTCGAATATACAATGTGGTGCTTTAATTTTGTAGATGACTTTGATAAATTCTGCCGAAAATATTGTTCAAAATGAATTCATAGGCGATATTTCCCTAATGTTCACAAAGATGTTAACTTGGCATATATACATGATAGTCATTCGGTCTTTGAATATATATATATATATATATATTTGGTAAATAGTCTTTGAATATTTGGCATACATACATGTTAGTCATTCAGTCTTTGAATATTAGGTGAAATAGAAACAAAATAGCTACCCAAATTTGAATTTACAAGAGATAAATATGGCAAAAAGTATGCAAATAAATATTAATTTCTATTTGACAAAAATAAATTTAACAAATTATAATTAGTTTTGAAGTCAATATGGCAATGAAGGCCAGTTCTTAGTCTCATGTTATAAGTCATCAAAACGTTATAAAAATCTAAACTACCGTACAGTTAAAACGTTGTAAAATTCTAGAGTACTATACAGTTATAAGTATTAACAATTTTTTTTTTTTTTTTTGAGAATTACTGACAAGATTATCTTTGGAGTTGATTTGAGATATTTATGTGGTCTAAGTTGATACATTTTAATACTTCCTTCCTTCACTCTTATTTATCAACACTTTGACTTGATACATTCAAATAATTATTAACATGACTATTTTATCATAATATTCCTATTAAATATATTTACAATTGTGTTATGAATTAATTTGGATATAAAGGGTAAAATAGGAAAATAAAATTTATTTTTTCTTAATATATCAAAAATGACATGTAAAAATGAAAATCTAATTAAGAAATAAAGTGACGAGTAGTTCTCAATGAAGGGAGTAAGTTAACTAGGACAACACCTTTAGATTTTCAAGAATGGTCTTGGAGGTTGTTAGTGTGAAACTTTCGACCTCACTTGTTTCATGGATAAAATTTTCAGTTCAATATGTTTCAGACTTTTAACCTTTGAGGTATTCTTATGAAGTAAATGAGAGTGAAAATTTCAATATCACTCACCCTCTTATAAGGTCACTTGTAATTTCAGGGATGACACCCATCTCAATCCTTAAACAATCACATTAGATATGAGTTAATAACTTAAATGGTCAACAACAACAATAAATCCAGTGTATTCCCACATAGTGAGGTCTGAGGAGGGTAAGATGTACGCAGTCCATACCTCTACCTCTAAAGAAGTAGAAAGGCTGTTTCCGATAGACCCTCGACTCGAGACACAGAAAATAACTTAAATGGTCATTCAACTTTAAATTTTTATCTCAGAAAGTCACTCAACTTTGGACTTGACTCATAAAGTCACTCAACTTTAGATGTTTTACTTAGAAAGTCACTCAATCTATTTTATTATTTTTTAAATTAAATTTTACTTATGTGAAATTTTTTTTAATAACAAAATTCTGAAAAATACAAAATATTCATTTAATGACCCTTTTACCCTCTCCTTCATTCCCCTAAATTATCTTTACCTTTCACAAAAATATTAAAAGTTTTGCATAGCTCAAGATTCTGCAGGAGAAAGGATGAACTAATCCCTTCGATTTATTAAATAGAGTTACATTTTACATTCGAGAAAATTGTTGTCAATCCAACATGTTAGTAAAATAAATATGGTGCACTAAATTAAGTTTGAGCTTTAATCAGATTATAAATACATGAAACTGATTATAATAGCATATGGAAGCAACTGAGTGGCACCATTATGAGCAATAGAGAGGTAGAAGAATGTTTTGTTTGTGCACAGACAAAAGAAATGTTACAAGTTACTTGCAAATACATTAACAATCAAAAACATCCATAGTGTGCCATAAGACATTTTAAAGGCCTGCACACAAGTTTTAACCAAATAAGATATTTTATACACAATGTCATAAGCACTTTCTAACTAATGAGTTAAGGTCGTATGACCTGCAAGTTTTAATAAAATAAGACACTTTATATACAGTGTCATATTAGCATTTTCTAAACCTTTTCATCGACGCTTCACAAACATATTCCTTCATGACATTTTTTTGGAATTCGGACAAATTTTGCACCAAATTTGTTTTACTAATATATGTTGGATTGGCAATAGTTTTCTCGAATGTAAAGTGCAACTCTCTTTAATGAATCGAAGGGCTTAGTTCATTCTTTTTCCTCCATAATCTTGAGCTATGTTTTAATCAAAATTTTTAATTTTTTGTGAAAGATAAAGATAATTTAGGTTAATGAAGAAAAGGGTAAAAGGGTCCTTAAATAAATATTTTGTATTTTTCAAAATTTTTGTTATTAAAAAGAATTTCACATAAGCAAAATTTAACTTAAAAAGTAATAAAATGGGCTAAGTGATTTTTTGAGTAAAAGATCTAAAGTTAAGTCACTTTCTGAGTATAACATCTAAAGTTGAGTGACTTTTTGAGTAAAATTTAAAGTTGAGTGACTTTCTGAATAAAAATTCAAAGTTGAGTGACCATTTAATTTATTAACTCCCTTAAATATTGACGTGTCCAAATTGGATGGCTTTTATCTTTACTCATTATAGCTAAAGAAGACTCTATATTATTAAACATATAAAAATATTTCATTGTTTACCAAACATTCTAAGGATCCGTTGGCCTTAGATTTTCCAAGTAATTTTTGGAAAAAAACTTTAACAAAGTGTTTGGTCATACAATTGATTATTATTTGACAAATACTTTTGAGAAATAATTTAAATTTTTAAATATTAGTAAAATATAACTTGAAAAATCGATTTCGGAGAAAATCAGACCGCTATAGTGAAATGTTATTATAACGAGGTGACGTTATAGAGATGTCTGACTGTATTATGGCTTTTTAAGGTTTTGGATTCAAGTCCCAATCCTTTTTTGGTAGGTGACATGTATCTCATTTCTTGAATATAAAGTAAATAATAAAAGAATTAATTCCACTTGAAGAATTGATAAATAAGTTTTTGACTAGAAGTTTTGGCTCATCTGCTTTTAGGCAAAGCTGCTCTTACTCATTCCCCGTCGACCACTGATGAGTTCTTGCATAATGATCCATCAATTGATGAAGTTGCTTTTTCCCTCTCTCGTTAAATAAATTTGTAGACTTATGTTCGAAAGTATACTCATTTCCTATAGGCAATCTTCTGGTGAAGGATGTGTTGGCATTTCGGTCTTGCAATCAACTGCACACTAACTCTATTACATGTATGTTCGCAACAAATTTTTGTAGTGTCGAAAATTAAATGCAAGCAAAAATAAAATAATTTTATTTAAACGAATATTGTGAGTACAATTTCGTAACTCTCTTGATTCTTCTCTCCTAAACTTAGAAATGATCTGAGGGCCTTCAGTAGCGTGTTTCTCGAATCGTCGAATGATTTGAACTCCTGGAGATGTATTTCAATCGCCGGAAATGTGGGAAAGTGTTTTGTTGCTTTGGAATAATCTACGGAAAGAACTCCATTGATTGCTCACTTGATAGTCAATGTTGATGTTGCCGATGTTTGTCAAAGTTCTTTTTTTTTTTTTAAATGTTATGTTACCCCTGTTTATAGTTGTAGGGAGTAGGCCTACTTGCTTGTGATTGACCGAAATATGTCACTTTGATACTTGACGACTTTTGATTGGTTCTTTAATTTGAATGAGATTTCCACATCATTTGTATATATGACGTCAGCTCGATGGTCTTAGATTTGACTGAGATGTCATATCACTTGACACGTGGCATGAGTTTGCGCTTCAAGGTGGGATGGACCTTGATGAGGAATAAAATGAGCTTATTATATTTTTAAGCCCAAAATAATTTTAGACTCAATAAAATATGGATCAAATTCAAATTTTATATGAATTTGATCCAATAAATTTTGTGAAAATTATTCCCTATACAATTATTAGATTAAAAATTACAAAATTTCAGCAACACTTTTAGATAATTGCATTAATAACTTTTTAATTGCAAGTTATAGAAACTTTTTAAAATATACATTTTTTATTTTATTTACAAAATTCAATATTTTATTTTATACATTAAAATTAGTTCCCTATTTATAGGATAGTATTCAGTTTTCTCCTTAAATAGTGTATTGATAATTATGATAAGAATCTATTATGATATTCTTTTTTAAAAAAGCTTGCACCCTTTTCTAAAACAATCATATTAAAATAAGACTTTTATTTTGACTTAAACACTTTTTCATTCTCAAAGTACGTTTCTTCTCCATTGACACACTAAGCTATTTCTTGAAAAAAATTTGGGGTTTAATCTTTTTCATTTTTATTTAATTGGAGTTTTTCATTCTCCATTGACATACTCAATCGAAACAAAGTTTTTTATTCTTCTACGTCTTGTTGTGATAGATGTTCATGAACATACTTCATTAAAAAAAAAAAAAACTAGCGATTTCTTCTCCTTCATTAGAAATTCTCTTTCTTCTAATTTTCCTTTTGTTCTTTAAAAATGATGTGATATAAGGTGTATTATCAATTTTTTTTGTTAAATACTCATTGTATATAACAATTAAAGATATGTCAACGGATATTAGAGAAGAAATTGAACAATTCGTTATTCGTGTTAATAACAACGTAAATAAGAATTTGAATGTAGATCGAAATCGTTCATAAGAATAATATAGTGAAAATTATCTTGTACATACTCATTAAGACTATTTTATGTATGAATTCGGTATAAAATCAATCTGAAATATCAATATTTCATTCAAGATTCATAAAATAGTTTCTTATATGTTATATTTATGAATGAATATAATGATTGCAGAAGTTAGTATAGAAATCGACTTTCACCAAATGTTATACGTTATTATTTATTTTAGTGCATGAAATAAATATACAAATTTATATTTTTTGAATTATTTCATGTATGAAACCTGTATAATATCAACTAAAAATTACACAAATACATAACTTATGTTTTCAATATTACAAAAAATTTTAACTTCCTAAACATATTACAAAATCCCAACGCATACACAGAATGCTATGTATATGTCGGCTATGTTATGTATATTAATAGGGAGAGAGAGTAAAGTAATTAAAAAGTGGGAGAGAGTGTAATTACTTCCAAAAGGATTGGTATTTATGTTATTTATACTAATATCAATATTACATTCAAGGTTAATAAAATAGTGAGAAAATGGTCAAAAGCTCCCCCAATCTTTACCCCAAATCCCAACTACACACTTATAATTTGCGGAGGTCCTATGACCCCTGAACAATTTTCAAGTGGAATTATTACCCCGCAAAACCTGACAACCAGTTATTTTGGATAAGGTGTGATGCACGCGCCAACAACATTTTGACACGTGTTTTTTTTAAAATTAATTTTTATTTACTTTCTTTTCCATTTTTATCACTTTTTATCATTTTTCATCTTTTTTTCACCATTACCTTACATCTCTTTTCCTTTTCAAACTTTATTATTCCTACTTCTATGCAAATAATTTTTCGATGATCTTGAAGTGAAAAATAATGAACAATACCGAATTAAAATTTTCAACGATCTTGAAGTCGAAAATAATAGACAACATCGAATTAGAAAATTTTCGACAACCTTGAAGTGGGAAACAATGACCATATCAATTATTAAATTTTAGACGATCTTAAATCCGAAAACAACGAACAATATCAATTTCAAAATTTTCAACGAACTTGAAGCCGGAAACAATGAACAATATGGAATATAAATTTTCGTTGACCTTAAAGTCGGAAACAATAGAGAATTTTGAAATTTTCGACGACCTTGAAGTCGGAAATAATAGACAATACCCATTTTAAAATTTATGACGATCTTGAAGTCGAAAATAATGGACAATATCAATTTTGAAATTTTCGATGATCTTGAAGTCGGGAATAATAAACAACATCGAATTTAAAATTTTCGACAACCTTAAAGTGGGAAACAATGAACAATATCAATTTTTAAATTTTCGACGATCTTAAATTCGGAAACAACGAAGAATACCAATTTCAAAAATTTCAACGACCTTGAAGCCGAAAATAATGAATAATACCGAATTTAAAATTTTCAATAACCTTAAAGTCGGAAACAATGAAGAATTTTAAAATTTTCAACGACCTTTAAGTCGGAAACAATGGACAATATCCTTTTAAAATTTACGACAACTTTGAAGTCGTAAATAATGGACAATATAGATTTTAAAATTTCGACAATCTTGAAGTTGGAAACAATGAACAATACCCATTTTGAAATTTTCGACGAATTTGAAGTCGAAATCAATGATTTTATATTTGGAGATGAGGAAAATGATAAATTAATTTTGGATGCCATTGATGAGTTCTTGAACGTCATTGATTGAATAATAAGAAGAAGAATTTGAAAAAGAAGAAGAAGGAGAAAGAGAAGGAGAAGGAGAAGAAGGAGAAAGAGAATAAGGAGAAGAAGAAGGAAAAGAAGAAGAAAAAGAAGGAGAAGAAGAAGAACGAGAAGAAGGAAAAGGGGAAGAAGAAGAAGAAGGAGAAGGAGAAGGAGAAGTAGAAGAAGAAGAAGAAGAAGAAGAAGAAGAAGAAAAAGAAGAAGAAGAAGGAGAACGAGAAGGAG
>NC_061112.1:120478778-120479077 GCF_002878395.1 Capsicum annuum | reverse complement strand
AGGAGGAGGAGAAGGAGAAGGAGAAGAAGGAAGAGGCGTAGAAGGTGAAGAAGAAAGAGAAGAAGAAGAAGGAGGAGGAGAAGATGAAGAAGAAGAAGGAGAAGGAGGAGAAGAAGAAGAAGACGAAGAAGAAGGAGAAGGAGAAGAAGAAGAAGGAGGAGAAGGGGGAGGAGAAGGAGAAGGGGGAGGAGGAGGAGAAGGAGAAGGAGAAGAAGGAGAAGAAGAAGAAGGAGAAGTAAAAGAAGGAGGAGGAGAAGAAGTAGAAGAAGAAGGAGAAGAAGAAGAAGAAGAAGAAGAAG
>NC_061112.1:120404555-120477055 GCF_002878395.1 Capsicum annuum | reverse complement strand
TTAAATGAAAGTTGCTATAACTTGAAAACTAAAAATGGTTGTTATAACTTGTTTAAGTTTATTTAGGTATTTCCCAATGTCACTGGACGACTTGGGTAAAAATCTAGTTTTTGTTCCTTAAGTTGTTTTTAAGGTGACATATTCTTGAATATGTTGTTCAATCTCCTGATGCAAGTGGACTTTAACTTAATGTAGCATGAGAGTTGATTCAACTATATACCTCTAGATCAGTAGGAACATCCGAGAGAACATTTATAGCTTGAAAAATGTAAATTTTATTTGAACCTTGATTACATTTTCAATTGGCCAGGAAACTTGGTGGTGGTTCAATTGAGATTTGATGATACTCCAGTTTCTTCTACATCAACTTTTACCAAGCAAGCACGTGAATGCATGCACTCCATCTTACTTAGCTTTGAAAGAGAAGATAGAACTTGCTCCATGTCAGGCCGGTTTTCGGGATCAGGAGAGGTGCAGGACAAAGCCAAGTTAAGAAGCCCCTCTACTACATCCTGTTTCATGGAGACATGTGAAGCTAGATTAGGATCCACAATCTGGACTAGCTTGTTTATGCCATTCGCAAGGGCATTCTGAACAATTTGATGCAGTGTGATCGGTAATTCATCTGCCCCTGTAAGACTTGTTGGCCTTCTTTTTGTAATGATCTCCATTATTATTACACCAAAGCTGAATACATCTACTTTTGTGGTCACTTTCCTCATATATGCAAACTCTGTTTCATAACGGAACATTTCATGTAAGTTAGGTTGCAATTAATAAGGAGCATGTAAAATGTCCAAGTAATTCAAAATTTTAAAGCTGGCACTAGCATTTTTTGGTTTGATTAAAGCTGACATTATCAATTTTTGCTCAAAGCATTGCATCTATTATTTGCTTGTCCGTTCTTCCACAAACAAGTGATCAGTATTCTGTGATTGAATTGGAAAAAATTCTGCTACACTGTGTATTGTGATTGACAGAAGTGATGTTACTACTGAATGATGCTAAAATGGAATGTATCTGAAACATTTACCATTGACAAAAATATGGTTAGTGGTACCCGTATAAGCTCGTTGACATTATAGACATCTTTCATTCATGTTCATTGTAATGTAGAATCTAGTAAAGTGTGGGTCAAGAAGTTGTAAATATTTACCTGGTGCCATGTAACCAATAGTTCCTTCAAATGCGGATGCTGATGATATGCTGCTCCCATCCTGGAGATGAATACCCAACATCCTAGCTGTCCCAAAGTCACTCACATGAGCTTCCATATTTTTATCCAGAAGAATATTTGAAGGCTTCAAGTCGCAGTGCACTATTGGAAAATCATAGCCTGAATGCAGGTATGACAGCCCACTTGCAACTGAAACTAAAATGTCAATCCTATTGGACAACGTCCAGTCATCTGCCAGTTGACCATAAATAATGCTGTCCAAGTTCCCATTCTCCATGTATTCTAAAACTAAAGCCTTAAACTTCTTGCTTTCCCAAGCGTAACCGAGCACCTTAACCAGGTTCCTGTGTCTGAGTTGGCTCAGAGTCTTGACTTCCCTGTCAAAGCATTTTCCTGATTCTGCTGAGAACTGGTGATTCAGTTTCTTAACTGCTACAATCTTCCCATCTTCCAGTGTACCTTTGTATACAGTACTTAAACTGCTGGCTCCAATAATGTTTTCTGGACTGAAATTATTGGTTGCATGATCCAAATCCTTTTGACAAAATCTCTGGAGGCTCAGCGTGGAGGTATAATTTGGATTTGTATCCTCTGTGTCATTCACTTTTTTCTTCTTCATGCACTGATGAAATAAATATATTCCCAAGACAAGAAGAGAGAGAACGAAAATAGATCCAAGTGCTGCAAGTATGACCAAAGTTTTCTTGGAAAAACCATGAGAACTTGTTCGGTTTCTTTTTATGTTGCATGGACTGAGAAACTTTGTTCCACATAGAGATGGATTTCCCAGTAAATCCTCCGGCCTTATATTGTTGAATACACCCCCCTTTGGAGTGTGACCTTCAAGTTGGTTGAAAGAAAGGTTGAGATATTTCAAGGCAGGCATATTGGCAAATATCTCAGGAATGATTCCCTTGAACTTGTTTTGTGAAAGATCAAGAGAGCGAAGACGTGATAATCCTGCCATTTCAGGAAGTTCACCTTCTAATCTGTTCCTTGAGAGGTTCAAGAACACAAGCTCACTTAATTTGGTGAGAATTTCACCTGGAGCAGGACCAGAGAGCATGTTTCCTGATAGGTCCAATGAGAATAAGTTTTTGCAGCTCTCTAGGGATCTGGGAATGCTGCCTGACAGATTGTTGTTTGACATGTCAATCTCTTGAACCATTTCTAACACACCTATCTCATTTGGGATCTCTCCTTCCAGCAAGTTGCTGGAAACATTGAAGTAAAGTTGCATACTTCTCATGCTGGCAAGCACTGCTCTAGGAAGAGTTCCGGTAAGAAGGTTGTGTGAAAGATCTAAAGTCACCAGTCTACGGAGGCCTGCCATGCTCTCCGGGATTGTACCAATAAACCTATTTCCACTCAGGTCCATGAGCGAAAGTGATTCTAGTTTGGATATATGGTGCGGTATTGGGCCGAAGAAATTATTGTTCTTCAGCCGGAGCTCACTGAGTTGTTTAAGCTCAAAAAGTTGCACAGGAAGTTCACCTTCCAGCTTGTTGTCAGATAGAACAAGGCCCTGAAGGTTTGAAAGCATCGAAACTTCTGGTGGTATCACACCTGAGAAACTGTTTTCGTGAAGCACTAAATCCATCAGTTGACTCAGTTTACCAATCTCTGGTGGGATTGGCCCAACAAATGAATTACTACGGGCTCTTAGAACTCGAAGTTTAGAGAGTCTGCCAATCATTGGTTTGAGTTTCCCGCTGAAATTGTTACCACTCAAATCTAGAACTTCAAGCATTGAGCAGTTGAAGAGATCATCAGGAATCTCTCCCATCATTTTGTTTGATCCCAAAGACAAATATGTAAGATTGGACAAGTACCCCAACCCATTTGGTATTTTCCCCGATATTCTATTATAAGAGAGGGTTAAAACAAGAAGATGTGAACAATTTGTTATGCTGGATGGAATAGATCCCTCTAGGAGGTTATCATTTGCAGTTAGATTCTTCAGATTATGAAGTAACCCAATTTCTGACGGAAGTGATCCGGTCAGTAAGTTAAAGCCCAAAGACAAATATGTCAAGTTTGCCAGGTTTGTTATAGTTGATGGAATCTCCCCGGATAACCTATTCGAGTGAAGGGTAAGCACTTGTAGTGATGTTAAAGATCCTAACTCAGGAGGAATATTACCAGTTAGCTCATTCTGTGAGAGCCCTAATTGAATTAATGACTTCAGGGGGGACAATGAAGCAGGTATACTGGAGCTCAACTGATTTTTATACAATCTGAGCGTTTGCAAGTTTTCTAAATTTCCAAGCTCAGGCGGTATGCTTCCAGTGAATTGGTTAGTATACATGTTCAAGGTAACAAGATTGGTACAGAGGCCAAGTTCAGATGGGATTTTCCCAGAAAGAAAGTTGAGATGTAACTGAAGAGTTCTTAAACTTGACAAGTTGCCAATTTCTGGTGGTATAGGTCCAGTTAACTGGTTTTCGCTCAGATCAAGGGTTTGTAGAGCCGTCAGCATTCCAATGGAGGTAGGAATAGAACCAACCAAAATGTTTGTATAAGCTACAAACATCTGCAGATTAGCTAACTCACCAATTTCAGACGGTAATTTGCCTGTGAGATTGTTGCTGTTGAGGCCTACTAACAACAACTCAGTGCAGTTGCATATACTCTCAGGTATACTCCCATTCAGGAAGTTACTTCCAAGATCTATTAACTTCAGGTTTTTTAGGTTTCCAAGCTCAGCAGGAATTTCACCGAAAAGAGAGTTTTGATTAAAAATGAGCTCAACCAGGGCTGTGCAATGCCCCAGCTGGGGTGGTATATTTCCAGTAAACAAATTCGAAGTTAGATCAAGAACCTGGAGTTTGGAGAGGTTTCCCAGAAACGGAGAGATTTCGCCTTTGAGCTGCGTCTCAATAAGCGATATGTTGATGACATGGTTTGAAGAAGGATCACATATGATTCCAGACCAATTGCAATGGTGATTTGCATCAGTCCAATCCACAAGTGCACCAAAAGGATCATCAGAGATTGAGTTCTTGAAAGCTTTCAAAGCAGCAACTTCGACTTCCAAGCTTGGACTTTTCGCAGATGACAGAGCTGTGAAAAAGGTAACAGACAATATGGCTAATGCATATGCAACTGTGTTTGACATCATTGGTTCAAAAAAATGAAAGCTTCACTCACTGAAAAAACTTAAGCTGGCAATGATGTCTTTATAAGCCTTTTCTTAAAGTATCTTTCAGTTGAAGTCAACTAGTCCAACCATACTAAGGAAGATGACTTGCATTCTTTGAATTTGTTAGAAAATACCAAGCATGCCTCTAATCTAGGATGCCCCATGTTAAGGAACAAGTTGTCAGTACCCCCACATAGGAATAGACAACAAGAATTGCACCTACTGGAGACCCATGACTACATAAAAAATATTAGTACTTACTAAAACTTTCTGACCACCAAATCTATAGTAAGCTCAAATTTTGCATTCACATTACATTGAGCCAACTGTTTATTTATGTTCTTTCTAGAAGGAACACAATGACAGAAGTTTCCTAGAAGTTCAGTTCAGTTTGCTCTTTTCCTGAGAGGGAAGTGGTTTTTGTAGAAACAGCAGAGTTGGGCAAGCTAGATAGAAATGTGAGGAAAGGGGCAATTTCAATTCGATACAACTTAAATTGTTAGATGAACAATGTACTTGATAAAGTGCCAATAGTAGAGGTGGCATGGTGTGGTATATATCGAATTATCATATCGAATTAAAATTTTTGATACTATGATTTTGGATTTATGGTATTTGGTATGGTATGTGATATACATTTTAAATTTTTTGGGTATATGATATGATATTCCGTATTTATAAATGACATGTCGAATACCATACTAAAGTGTGTGTATATGACTATTCTATCTTGATTATAATGTCTTTTTTTTTTAAGTAATTGATTAACAAAAAAAGTTGTTTATATGTTTCTACAAGTGTAATGTGTAAGTACAATATGATTGAGATGTACTTTTGAAAAATTGAAGTAATAACACTCTATTATATATGTATATATTGTCGAAGTTGAACAAACTATTATTATCAACCATACCGCAGAATACCGAAATCAAACATCCAAATATCTAATTAATATGGTGTAATGGTATAGTATGTTTAAAAATCGAATATCGAAATTACCGTACCGAGGCTTCAAATACGTAGCGTACGGTATGCCCAGCCCTAGCCAATAGGTTGTCACTAACGGTTTTGTATATGTTTAAATGGTTTTCTTTTTTTAATTTTTATCTTTTTGTGTATGTTTAAGTGTTTCAATGTGAAGATACTGAAAAGTGATGAATGAAGAGAATGATTACTCTAATAAACAAACCAAAAAAGGTGAATAAACATTAAAGAAAAAAAAGAAGGAATGATGATAATGTTAGAACAAGAATGACAAATTTGTGTACCGAACGCGCATTGAATAAGAGTCCAAGGGATGATCACGAGCCAATTTCTAAAATTTAAAAAAAAAATAATGCAAGTTGGGCTGGAGAGTCCAATATGAATATGATTAATTATTATATGAGTTATCCATTCCCAGAAGATAAGTTGAAAGACTTGAAAGACTGCATACCATCAAAGGTGGTAGTGGAATGATAAGTGTATACCCTTTTATTTTTAATTAAATATCTTAGATTTGAGTAATAAAAAATAGTGTTGTCTTTGATAGAGATAATGAGGTTTTTCGGTGCAAATCCGAATTAATTAGTTTCCAAAACACTAATCGCACTAATAATGGGAAACCAAAAGAAAATAAAAGTAGTTGAAAGACGGCATTCAGTAGTGGTGTATCCTCTATCCTGTGGATTCCTTTGATATATTCCTATTCTAAAACCAGAGAAAAAGACATGTTTAACCTTTGTCTTCAAAACTCATTTTAACACTTAAACTTAACTTTCATTTATTTATCCCCTTAACATCTTTAAAGCGTATTAATTTCACCCCTCAAGTTGACATAAAATTTTTTTAAATAAAAAAAGAAAAAAAAGCCCATTTTCTATTAAAAAACTATAATCCCACTTTTTTTAATTATATATATAAAGAGAAACTCACCCTTTACCTCTCACCCCACCCAATCTTCATCTTCTTCATAAGCCCCCCTCCCCCGCACTCCTCACTCCATTCCGTTTTCTTGTATTTCTTCTTACACCCCACGACAATTCCCTTTCTCTTTCTTCTAACTCTCCATCTCCACTTCTATTATCTTCATTAATTTCTTCAAGAAAGAAAATAAATATGTGTGAAAAGTTATGAATTTTAATGGGTTAGAAAATAATTTTGGAAAAGAAAGTCTTTCAATACATGATTGTTGAACTAAATTACTTATGTGAATTTTCAAGAAATCTGCTGTTGAATTTATGAGATTGTCTTTTGTATCCACCATTATTGAACCTTGAAAAAGCTTGAAGACAAAAAACAATGAGTGTCAAATTCATAGTTGATGTTCAAATTGATTATTGGGGTTTTCCGATGATGATGTGAATTTGTACTTGAATTTTGAGTTTGATTGGTATGAATTTTGCTTGTTTAATTTTGTATCCGCCATTGTTGAAGCTTGAAAAAGCTTGAAGACGAAAAAAAATGAGTTCGGCGAATTCAAGATGAGATTGATATCGAAATTGATTATTGAAGTTTTCTGATGATGTTGTAAAGTTGTATCTGCAATTTGAGTTTGATTGGTATGAATTTTACTAGTTTAATTTTGTATCCACCATTATTGAACCTTTAAAAAAGCTTGAAGACGAAAAAAAATGAGTTTATTGAATTCATGGTTGATTCCAAATTGATTATTGAGATTTTCTAGTGATGTTGTGAAGTTGTAGTTGAAATTTGAGTTTGATTGGTATGAATTTAGCTAGTTTATGTTGAAATTTGAGACCCAAAAATGAAGAACCCATACATGGGCAATGTTGAAGATGATAGATGACGGCGGGATGGGTGAGGGTGGAGGGTGGGTGGTGGGTGGGAATGTATGTGAAAAAAATATTTTTTAATATATATATATGAAATTATATTTAAAAAATACTTTTCTTGCGTGACTCCGATGTGGTAGTGACGTGGCACTGATTCGTCGGCGTATGTACACACTCTTCGTTGTGAGAGTGGTATTCAATTTCGAAAGGTGAAATTAATACACTTTAAAGATGTTAAGGGGGATAAATAAACGGAAGTTAAGTTTTTAAGTGTTAAAGTGAGTTTGGAGGACAAGTCAGGAGGAAAAATATGTCTTTTCTCCCAAAACTATTGTTCAAAATGAAATTTTCAGAAACATGGGATAAGTAGTTCACAAAAATGATACCATAGGTACCCAATGTATGCTTCAGTTTTTACTCTGAGCCCCGTTTGATCATGAAAATCATAATTTTTTGAAGTTGAAGTTGGAGTTGGAGTTGTGTTTGACCATGAATATAAGGGTTTTTTGGAGTTGAAATTAGAGTTGTGTTTGACCATGAATATAAATGAAAGATGTTTTTGAAATTTTGTGAGAGAAGTATAAGTGAAAACAAGTTTTACTTTTTCAAATACAATTCTGAAATTGTATTTAAAATTCTCATGACTAAAAATATACAGTTTTCACTTTTTTTACTAAAGTAAAATATTCTTTTAAAAAAAAGTGAAAACTTTTGATGGCCGAACCGCTACAAAGATAATAGAGAATTGTTATGATATTACTATTCATTCCCACCTACAATTTAGATTTAAAAAATATGCCCTTATAGACTTTCTGTCGTTTTTGCAGATTGTTGGTGTTAATATTTGTTGTTCCAACGCGAGAGAAGTTTTACAACTAAAATGACATTCTTAATGGATTATAAAATTGATCCCGCGTTTATCAGTAGCCAAGTTGGCACACATGTTTGCTTGGTGTACACAAAATAGTGACAAACTGTTTCCTTAAAACCTTAAATAATAATAATAATAATAATAATAATAATAATAATAATAATAATAATGTATTTAATCTATTTTATATTATTTAGTGGTGTAAAGTTTCTAACATTTGGTCAAAGAGTGACAAACAGCGACCACAATTTGTAATTCTTTTAGTCGGTAGCTTGGCATACATGCTTGAATAGATGCACACAAAATATTAATCCAAAATCTAAGAAATAAGTGTAGCAAAAAGTATGCAAATAAATACTTAGTTAACACGTGACAAACAAATTTGACTAACTTAGAAATTATATATCCCATATAAACCTTAATTATTAATTTAATTAAAATTACAACTTGCTCTCAAGTCAACACACTAATTAATTAGAACGTGCAGGTTTTTGTCTTATGCTATAAGTCGTCGAAACCGAGCCAAAATGTTTAAATCCAGCTTAATATGGATCTGGAATCCATAAAGCTAGTTAATGTAATGTTTGAAATGATATGGATACGATTGGTTTGAGTTGAACGGAAAAATAATTAAATAAATAAATAAAGTTGGTTGAATAATTATAAATTAATAAATAAATTTAAAATTCTAGTGCTGTCATATGAACAGGCGAGAGATTTAAAATAAAATAAGTGAGAACACATGAATTATGTTATACGTAGTAAAAGTAATTGATCTATTAAGAAATAATTTACTACAAATACATTATAAAATTATACTATATACATTCAAAATCATTTATTATCCTTTTTTCCTGACAAAATTATATTATGAATTAGTTTGAGATTGCAATGTAGTCTAAGCTGACCTTTCATTTCATTGAGTAATAATTAGGTAACAACACCTATCTTAATCCTTAAACAAGTACACTACATTAATTAGATGCCGATATGTACTTGTTGAACGAGTTTTATACGCAAATTTAACACCCCACAATCTCATAATTAATTAAGAGTTAGGTCATTAGTGGTGTTTGGACGTAATATCTTTTTGAGAAAAGCTTAGTGACACATCTTTATAAATATATTTTCTTTTGAACAATCTTGAATTGATGTATAGTTCTTACAAGTATCATGTTTGTGGATATATTAACTTTAAATTCCTTCAAAGGAAACTATTACCTTACTACAGTTTTAACAACGAAAAAGGGTCAGCTATGTGTTCTTTCCGCCTATTAGATTGAAAATGCCCTTAAATTTATTTATTTTTAAACAGGGCAATCGCCAAGGCCCCCAAATTTGAGGGGTCTCATTTTTTTTTAGCAATAATAGATTATAGGTTTTTATTAAAAAGTTCTTAAATATTATTTGTAGGAAAAAAAACTTCTTATATAAAATAAGAATTATTAAAAGAATTTTGATGTATTTAAAGTACATCTCCATAAAGATTAAATGCATTAGTTATACTAACAAAAAAAATTATTAAAAGAATCGTCTATAATAATTACAATTTTGCATTTCAAAATTTAAAATATACATTTTATTAAAAAAATAAATTTTCTTACAAATTTAAGATCTCCGATTAATTTTCGCCCTTAGACTACCGATGCGCCTGAGCTCCCACTGTTTGACAGCACGGTGACTTGAAAATTGATGAGTCAATTATCATTTAATTAAATAAGTAGCTTCATCTTATTGATTCATATAAATTTTTGAAAACGTTCAAAGTAAAAAATAAATAAAAAATTAGTAACCCATTTTTAAAATGTTAGAGGGCATTTTTGATTTAATACATGTCTATTATTGATATCTTTTCCTCATTTTTTTACTCCACCTCATCAAGAGAATCAATTGTGTTGTCACTTACCTTCTATCGTAACTCAAATCTTTAATCTACTGGTTGATGGTGGATGTTCTCAACTAGAGGCAGGTCCGAGATTTTATGGTTTGCCACACTGTATTGACATAGACATGTTATTCTATACATGATACACATATTTTAAATTTTTGATTGATTTGATCAATTTTGAGTTGCAGTTCAAAATCATCGTCTTTTTGATTTATATGGACAACATGAGACAAAGCAAAAAACTTTTAATAATATTACCTATATAAAAATATATTCATTATTTTTACTGCAATAACTAGTTTTGTATTCTTAAAACACTCAATGATGGCTTAATTACTTATAAATATACTTTACTATTCTAACTAAATAATTATTTATTAGTTCAGGAGGCACCTTTTTGAACCAAAAAAAAAAATGGGGTAGAGAAATGGAGGAGGCAGGAGGGAAAAATTAAACTCATGCTAACGTAATAAAAGTTTAAATAACCAATCAACTGAACAATAATGAAGATTTTCGAGTATGTTTATAGAAGTTTTCAAAGTGACGATCGACCTATTTCACAAGAAGTGTCAGTAGATACTTTATAGTAATAACTAATAATTAATAGGTTAGAAATAAGAACTACTAAACACTGCCTTACGAAGCGAACTCCAGTAACATTGATGTCAAAATGAAAATATAAGATCTCTGTTCTAATATTATAATTCTCTTATAAAATTTTGATAAAATGCCAAGTTTTCAAATAAGATTATACTTTTAATATAAGCGTAGCTGCTGATAAATGATATAAATTAGCTTCTAGATACACTACTATCTTAACGTAATTAATTAATAGCTAGTTCGTCAATCACAACTTTTCAATTTTATATCAACTTCAGTACTAGGCTAATGGTCCATATATTCAGTAATTGTCCATTTATTTCTAACAAAATAAATTTTAAACATTTTTATGTGTTACTGAAACAGACCCCTCGCCAGAAAAAAGGTAAAAGAACTTTCACTTATCACAAATGAACTTTCACTCTATGATTTTAACTGTTGGGCCCGTATTTTAGTTATCTTGCACGTGTTCGATAAGCTTCATGTTTGGTAGGTTTCATTCAGGGGCGGAGTTACAGTGTTATAGGGGAGTTCGGGTGAATTCAATAACTTTTGCGTAGACCTTATATTTGTATTAAAGATTCAAGAAGATAGGTATATACATTGTCCTTGTGAACCCACATTAACTGATAATCAAGTGGCCTAGTGGTAAGAGTACGACCTGTAGAGCCGTCAGCTGCAGAGGTAGTGGGTTCAAAACTTACCTGCCGCATTATTGTAATGAAAATGATATTAATTTGTAAAAAATGAAATACCAAACTTTTTACATGTTTGGAAGTATTTGAGCCACATTTTAAGAAATTCCTAACTAATTCAAATGTGAGAAATTTTAACTGTTTTAACAAGCATGTCCACCTTTTGAAATTTTGGTCATTTAGGAGTTTTAAGAGAGACACGAAGCCGGAAACCCGTGCGAAGGTAAGGAGCAGAAAAATGAAACGTTTAAGCAAAGGCAAAATATGTTCTTGGAAGAGGTATAATAATAAGAATTACTAAGGTACGCCAATTTTCTACGTTGTTCCTTTTATTTTCTCAATTAAACATCGGAATTAAGTAAAATGAAGTACAAATTTCCTCCTTTTTTCGCATTAATGTCCGGTTATTAATTTTTTTTTCATGTCTCTTAAAATTATTAATTATTAGTGGAAGTCAGGGGCGGAGCTAGCCTTTGGCATGGGCGTTCACCGAATTTCCTTCGGCAAAAAATAATATATTTATACATCACTAAAATTATGTTTTTGTATATATAATAGATGTCGAAGGACTTTGATTAATTTTTCTTCAAACTTTGAACCCCTTTGTGAAAATTCTGGCTCCGTGTCTCAGTAGAAGTGATACTTATTTGACTAATTGGTAAAGAAATAAGACAACAGTGGAAGTAATACCTGTTTGACTCATCGGTTAAAAATGATTTACGGTTAACTTTTTTCCACCCTATAAATCCCGCTTAATCACTCTTTTGAATTTAGAAATAATTTTAAGATTAAAAAAGGAAAAGAAAATAAATTCAGTGGCAGCTCACCGCCCATCCCGCTGATGATCCTCAGTCTTCTCTTAACTCTAGAATGATCTTATACTTTCCAATTTTTTCTTTTTATAAAAAAAAAGAAAATAAAATTCATCTCGATTAATATTATATTAGTGTAAGAAAAATAGCAAGCAAGCATTGACCTTGAGCTTTGGGCCTTTTTTTTTTAAAAAAAGAGTAACTTACATAAATCCCTGATAATTTAAGTAATATTACATAAAATTTCGTTTATTTTGCTAATTACATTTTATCCCGAAATTTTGAAATGGTGATACGTATGTTAAGCAGTGATACATATGAAATAGATCAGGTAATTATTTTAGGAAGCAACGGATTTTCTCTGATTTTAACGACGTAAATCTCGCCTAAACTGTTACAAGCGTTAAAAACGCAATTTCATTTGACAACAGTTCAACATTGAAGCAAACCACATTAGAAGCTCAAAATTTTTCAATTTTGGAACAAAAAAATCGATATTCAATATATATTTTTTTCTGAATTTCTTCAATGGATCTCGTCACTGTGTTGTTGCGTCATTCTGGAAAATGGGTTTCTGAAATAAGGTACGATAACTATCGGATCGACGGTATTGTAATTCATGAAAAAATATTGTACCGCGATTTAATGAACGCCATATCAATTCAATTGAAAATTGACGTATCTCTAAAAAGAATTCATGCCAAATACGTTGTTCAAGGCAATTCATCAGTGTTGGAGATTCATAATGATATTGTTGTGAAACTTTTTCTTCAAATTTTGAAAGCTGAAACTATATTCGGAAAGTATTCACTGTGTATTACAACGAGTGATATTGTAATTAACAGTGATGATGTTGACGCGGATGATATGACGATTGAGTGTTATGATTTTGTTGAGCCGTCTGAACTTGCAGTTGTTGTAGTTGGTAACGTTGAATCTCTGCCAGTTGTTAATGTGGGTGGTGAAGAACTGATAAGTGATTGTTATAATAGTGTTGTAAAGGTGAACCAAAAGTATAAAAACAAAGCTACACTTGTCTCAGTAATGCATAACTATGCAATCAAGCATATGTTCAATTTCAGAGCTGAGAGATCTGACAAGCAGAGGTTTGGTTTTAATTTTTTAATGATAATTTTTTATTTAATTCGCAATTTGATACATCTGGAAGCTGTAGTGATACATTTATATATTAGTTAATTGTTGATTCATATAGTAGATTATTCATATAACTGATTTTTTATGTTGGTGATTAATGTAACTGTTGTTGCAAATGACAAGTGATTCATATAACTGGTGATTCATATAAGTGTTGATTCATATAGTAGATTATTTATATAATTGATTTTTTATGTTGGTGATTAATATAACTGGTATTGCAAATAACAAGTGATTCATATAAGTGATACAAATAATTAATTATTATTGTAAGTGGATATTTATATATATGGTGATTCATAGTGGTGATTAATATAACTGGTTATTCATGTAATTGAATATTCATATAAAAGGTGATTCATATAAATAGATTGGAAAAACAGGTTATTCATATAACTTGTGATTCATATAATAAAAAAGAATAACAAATTAAGTTCATATTTGTGATACATATTAACTGTTTATTTATTGGTTAATTGGCTCATTTTTTGATTGAAGTAGTGATTCATATGATATATGGTGATTCATATATAAGCAAATTAACGTAACTTCATATTAGCGATATATTTTTTTGACGTATATTTCAGTTATGTCTTGATGTGCAAATCCCTGAAATGTAGTTGGGTATTCAAGGCATCCTATAAACATGGTACTGATACATTTATAGTACGTATCTTTAACGATGAACATACCTGTTCAATAATGGACAGAGTGTTTAAGCAGCAGCATGCAATCATTGTCTTTGTAGCTGGAATAAAAGCTCCAAAGTTGGTGAACTACAAAAGAATAATCACCCCAAGCGACATTATTGAAGATATAAAAAGGGAGCTTGGTTTGGACATAGATTACATAAAGGTGTGGCGTACTAAAGAACGTGCTTTAAAGATATTGAGAGGGCGACCAGCTGACAGATGTAAGAAAATTCCTACCTACGTATACATGTTGAATTCTGTTTATCCCAATTCACATATAAGGATGCTTAAGTCTTCGGGTAACCAGTTCATGTATCTATTAGTAGCACTACAACCTTTTATTAGGAATATTGGGTATTGTAGGCCTGTTGTGGTAGTAGACGGTAGTCACATAAGAGGACCATATCAGGGAACATTCGTTTTAGCTAGCACACTTGATGGAGCAGGTATTGCACGTAGTGATTTATATTTTTCTTATAAATGATGGTAATTGTTATATAATTTAGACATAATCATTGCTTGATATTATGTATTAGGACATATATTGTCGCTTGCATATGGGGTTGTAGATTCTGAGAATGATTCATCCTGGACGTGATTTTTTCAGCAATTTAAGTGTGCTTTCGGTGAACACAATAATATGTGTGTTGTCTTTGATAGACATGAAAGCATAATCAAGACGGTTAGTGTGGTCTATCCATGTATACCACATTTTGCATGTATTTGACATCTTTAGAATAATGTCTGCACGAATTATAGAAAGAGTAAGGACAAGCTGACCGGCGAGTTTTTTGCTATGACCAAATCATACAAGTTGGATGATTTTGATGAGCTTATGTGTAAAGTGGGAAAGATTGACAATAGAGTTAAGGTATATTTGAAAAATATTGGATTTGAAAAGTGCTCACGAGTTCATGCTCCAATAAATAAGGGGGGATGATGACTTCCAACATTGCAGAATGTATCAACTTTCGTCTTATTGAGGCTCGTAAACTATCAATTTTAGATTTTCTTGAAGAGGTTAGAATCTTATTTGGTACGTGAAACCGCAAAAATTGAAATCGATCTAGCTTTCTTTCTAAAAAGTCATTGGGAGGTCGATTTCAACAAATTCTTCAATTGAACGAGGAAAAGTCATCGCGTATGATGGTAAGTTAAAATAATAATCAGTATACTTTAACTAAGTTGGGTTGAAGACTTTTTTTAACATTCTGATAATAGATGTATCAAAGTGATACATTTGGGAGTCATATGTATCATTTTGATACATCTGTTGAAATATGCTTCCAGTTGAACTTTTGTTCTTTATATTTAATTAATCTGGGTCTTTTATGGTTCATATATTATGTTGACTTACATAAAATTTTATGGAATCATATTTTCAGATTAGGGAATCAACTAATTACATATACGGTGTGTATGAAGAAGGAAGAAAATACATTGTTCGGTTGGATAATAGAACTTGCAACTGTTAGTAGATTTCAGCTTGATGAGCTACCATGAGTGCATGCTATTGAAATTTTAAAAATCAAACATATAAAGGAAGTGAAGCCATACTGCTCAGATTACTACAAGAAGGAGACACTGGTGAAGACTTATGAAATGTCGCTTTGTCCAATGCTCGGTAAACGAGACTGGCATGTACCACCGGAGGTGTTAGAAGATGTGGTTTTACCTCCAAAATATAAACGCCTACCAGGAAGACCTAATAAAGGTAGAAAAAAGAAAAGTAGTGAAAAGTTTTCATCAACATCAAATTGTGTGGCAAGTGTGGGTATGAAGGCCACAACAAACGTACTTGCAACTACTTTTCAAAAGAGATGTTACATTTTCTCTTTAAAGTTTAATCAAACATGTCTACTTAGTTCAAAGTTTTGATTCAATAATTTGAGTTAATTACTCAAAAATTCGTTACTTGATATATTCTGTTTACAATTGAAAGAGATATGTGTTTTTAAGATCATCATTTATAATTCATTAGTACTATTATCATATGCATATATGTTAGAGTTAATGAGGAATGCTAGTGATGCATTTCCTAAATGAAATTATAAAGTGATACATATTACTATTTAATCTCAACAGGTTAATTGGTGATACATTTTAATCATATTGTTTTCAATTGATACATATTAAAAAACTTAATATTATTATGTGATCCATATAAATCGTTCGTGTAAAATTAGTTGATTCATATTAGAAATTAAAATTAACATGTGAATTGGTGATCCATTTTCAACATATTGGTTACAGTTTATTCAGTTCTAATCATTTTTAACCGGTGATTCATTTTAACCATTTGAAAAATGGTGATTCATATAATTAGTGAATTATTTAACTGGTTATTCATGAAACTGGGGATTCATATGATTATAGAATATAAATGGCAATAATAGAATATTACTTAACATATGGTATAAAAACAGGTTAATAATATAAATGGTGATTCATATGGTATTTGGTGATACATATTAAAAAAACTTAATATTGTTATGTGATTCATATAAACCATTCGTGTAAAATTAGTTGATTCATATTAGAAATTAAAATTAACATGTTAATTGGTGATCCATTTTCAACATATTGGTTACGGTTTATTCAGATTTAATTATTTTTAACTGGTGATTCATTTTAACCATTTGAAAAATGATAATTCATATAATTAGTGATTTATTTAACTGGTTATTCATGAAAGTGGAGATTCATATGATTACAGAATATAAATGGTGATAATAGAATACAACTTAACATATTAAGTTGTATTTGGTGATTCATGTAAAAACTGGTTAGTAATATAAATGGTGATTCATATGGTATTTGGTGATACATATTAGATCACTTCTAATTGTTAACAAAATAATGATGCTACATATCAATAGATAAAACTGAAAATTTGGTATAGATTATGTAAGTTAAACTGCCCACAAAAGTACTAATACCAGATCTGCTTCCAAGATAAAATGTCTTGACATTTTATACAAAAAAACACGTTGTCATGATATATTTAGAAATCCCAAACAAAAAAAAATCAAAAAACTAAAATTCCACAAACATAAGAAACCAATATTCTTTTGTCACAGAATAAATGCTAGATAATTACGGTTCAACATCAATCATCTCTGTATCCTCAGATCGAATGAAGGTGTGTTTAGGCCTAAGCGGATCCTGGTTTTCACTAACATATCTAGTGCATGTCTTGTTCATACCATAGTCCTATAACAGGGATGCGTATCTTGTACGATGCTTTTTCGGATCAAACTTTAAAGATGATATTTGATGTCGGTCACTTAAAAATTCAGCATATGTTGCAACAAACAAGCCACAATCTCTGAAAATAGAAAAGTTGGTATTTTATGTGTTGCCGTGAGCTATTACTTAAAATAATATATTCAAAAGAATAAATGATATACAACGTGCCGCTTGATTGTTGCACAATTCCATCAACAATGTGAACATCGAATACATGTTGGTCCATTTTTTCCTTGTATACGTCTGGAAGTGACCAGTCTGTGCGATCTTTTTTCTATAAAAAATCAAATATTGTCAAATAAGTTGACAACATTTTAGCAAGCTCCTTTATCTCATCAGTATGACCTGTATGACCATTCATCGAGTCGTACACACGAATACATATTTTTTTTGAGTACTATGACTGCCAAAACCCAGTGAAATGACCCTTTATAAGTTATTGGCACATACACCTCGTTAATCAAATGCCATAGAATACCAGCTGAAATGCATAGTCCTTGCATAATCTCACAAATTGATCTCTCCACCGAAGTCACTTTTATTGAGCGAACGTTTTCGTCATGCGAGCTAAGATCAATCTCAGAATGACTTCGGTGATAAGAAGTGTATGTATCATGGATGTGGTTCATGAACACGCAATTCACAGTGGTATATCTATATTCACTGGTTGTATCCAGTTTGCTTTCTTTCTAAGATAGTAGAATACCACATCAATATGCTGTAGTAAAAAACTAAGATGTGTAAGAACAGGTGATTCATATAAGACATAAACAAGACTTGGAATATTAATTACTATAAATAAAGACATAGTAATCACAACTTCGTATGAAACGTAGAGACAAGCTAAATCCACAACAAATGTATCGAGTATCACATCGCTCATAACAGGATGCAACATAGAAATTAAATCTTGCTCATAAAAAAATGCAGCAGAATGTAGTTCAAAAGTTTTAAGTATTGGATATGAAGATGAAATCTTGAGCAAGAATAACCAAATAATCGTCATGGTTAAAGGAATAAAGAATGACAATGTTAACTGATGAAATCTATACTTCAACCAGACTATTCGGGGTTCACTAGTACACATCAATATTTAATTACTTTAATCATCAACAAATAATAATAATCAGTAGTTCAAATGATGACACTAACCCATGCTTCCTTAATATATTTTCAAGTTAAATTCAAGTTAGACAACATATGTAGCACAGTGATATATATGAGACCCAGATGTATCACTATGATACATCTGCTACCAGAAAAGCTATATTCATACTGCAAACATTAAATTTTTTGGGTCATGTTGTAAAATCAACTTGTGCTATAATAATTAAAATTAATAAAAAGGTTAATTTCTATATATATTTATTTAAGGCATACCTCATCATTCCAACAATTACTTGATTGCGCCATGTAATAAAGCCAACTTTTTTTCACCGGGTATGCGATTGGATGGCCTCTTTATCTTTTGATCCAGAACCAAACACACTGACAAATGATGACTAATATACTTTTGATGGCTGCCTATTTCTCTTAGAAGGAATCTTCCTGACATATTTTAGATTAGTCTTGCACACAGAGACCTGAGAAATAACTGCAATAGCGTTGTCGCTAATATAATACTAACTATCAATGTTGCCTTGCCGATTGCATGTGTTAATAGCTGCAACATCAAAATAAGTGATCCATGTTGGATAGGCAGCACGCGATGGGAGTATGTACAAGGTAATTGCTTTAGAAAAATCCTCATCTGTATTATGAAGGGCTTCTTCAGATTCCTGTGTGACGTATGTAAAATGAGAACTTAGTGTTACAATGAAGTTTAGAATTGAAGTGCCTAAATTATCTATATGTATCATAATAATACATATGGATCATTATGTATCGGTGTGATATATCTGAAAAACTTACATAACAGATAACCAACTTTAGGTACTTGAAATATTAATCATCTATAAATAAGATTAAAACATTGTTACTGAAAAATTGTTATGCCATAGAAAAACTTAAAATAAGGTTTTGATCATTATAATGAACAATTTCAAATTACAAAATAAAATTCGTTATAAGTAAATCGATATCACCGTTACGCGTTCTTTCCTTATAGCTTCATCTATTTCAGCATCTGTACTATGCCTATCATCTTCTTGCAGCTTGTCTGTGTACGAACTCTCAGCTTCCTGTTTGATTTATTTCAAATTTAATTTTGTATTGTGATCTAACTTCTAATATGAATTGAATTGATTAATTGTGTATGAGAATTGATATAGTTTGATACAAATATATCAAAGTGATACATTTTGAACACTTAAGAAACACATATTCAAAAAATTAATATTGTCATATGATTCATATTAACCGTTGGAGAAAAATTATTTAATTCATATTAGTAATTAAACTTAACATGTTAATATGAATCAATTGAACACATAAAAAATGTTCCTTACTGGAAGTTTTTTTAAGTAGTCTATATGTATCAAAGTGATACATATGATGTCAGATATATCACAGAGATACATATGAGTAATTTAATAAATACATACACACTATTATATTAACAGTTTCAACAATTCAAAAAATAACATCTAAAGTATAGAGGGTAATATTTTGAGCAAGATGTAACAAAACGATAATATAATTAAGTCAATTTAATTACCTTTACGGATTCCTCAGCTGCTCCTTCATTGCCACCTAATTTAGATGATTGACCAGCATCATCTACAATATTATCACTTTTAGCATCCGTTTTGTGCTCATTAAGAGATTGATGAGGATCCTCTTCTATATCCGGGTTGTCTTTTTCACTTTCATGCACTGGATATTGAGCAACTTGCAAGATAAGAAATTAGAATAATACCGTAGCATAGTGATATTAATGATAAACTATGAATACCTTTCCATATGAAGCAAAACCTTCTTTCACAACTCCCAAAAGTCCTGTATAATGGTCGACCATCAACTTTTGAAGATCATTGAATTTCATGTCAACCTACATTGTGAATAACATTTTGGATTTCATGTTAACCTATAATATGTTTTAACATTTACAGAATAAAAATAACAAAATGTTATACTTACATAAGTCTTAACATAAGACCTTATCTCGTCCAAATCAGACTTGGATAGTGATAGCTTTTCCTCTGCAGTAGCAGATGCTTTATCGGCATCCCTCATCTCAACATTAGGCATAACTTTGTCTTTATCCAAGGAAACTTGAGGCTCTGAACTGTCTATTGAAGAACCTGCCAAATGTTTATCTTTGGACAACTTCTCTGACTATTTTTTTGACTTTGCTACTCGTGAGCTAACCTTTTCTGACTCCTCAATAATTTTTTATTTCCTTGCAGGAGGATGTGAAGATTGACTAGCATCAAGCCTCATCTTTTTGAGAAGATCTGCACTAGGAGATGTACTAAAATCATCAAATTTAGTTGGAGAAGTCCTTTCAGATTGTTGTTGTACAACTACTGCATGTGATACATTTGCAGCAGCATCTGTTGAACCAAACATCAAAGAGTTGGGCAAATCAAGATGGTTCAATTCCTGTGGTGGTGGAGTTATATTTCTGTATACAAGCTGCAAAAATAGTAACACAAAAGACCAAAAATTAAAAGTACCTTAAAAATTAAAAATAGACATACAAAAGTATCACGGTGAAATAAACACTACCTTACTAAACATATCATCCATAAGATCCTCGTATCTAGGCTTTGGTTTTACCACTTTCCAACTCACCATCCTTGAAATTAAATTGTGAACACGAACGGCAAGTGATTTATCAACTTTGGCACAACATTCATACCACCAAATCTGAAGTGTGTATGGCAGGCCACTCAGAGGGTAAAACTTTTGGACCTCATTCATCGACCGGCTAATAGAAGCCATCAATTTCTCAAAAGCAACTTTTCCTCAAGAAAAATGACTATAACTTCCATCATCTACCATATGGAAGTCTAGGGCAGGGATATTAGTTTTATCTAATTAGGAGAACACAAATGTGTGTATAAAGTACAATATCTCAATTTTTGTGGCATCTTTCATATTTTTTTCTCAGTTATTAGTCAAAAAAAAAGATTGACCAACTCACCCTTTTTCACATATGATAGCTAATTCGAAAAATGTTTTTTTTGTAGTCGACATGGTGAAAAGTCTGAATAATCAAAATCATCAACGATGCCTATGCATTTCAAGCCAGTAATGATACCAAACTCATACAGTGAAAATCCAAGAATTGTATTGTTGACCAACACCCTTAGTTGATCTTGACATGAGTGTTGGACCTCTAAGGTCATCAAGCACCTTGCTATCGATCCTTGAAAGTTACAATTAGATAGGTTCAGAAATGACCCAGATCAAGTGCTTCTGAACATTCTAATTCCTTCATCATTCAGAACTTTGTTAAGCTTATATACTACATTGATGTTATGTGCACTACCAATCCTTACATTATGGGAAGGTCGTTTTTTCACAAGCAAACTAACATTCTGTCAACAACACAAATCAGAATAAGTCAAATGAATCACATATTTACAAATTACAACAACAACAAAATGAGTACATGAAGTGCTATCACATATGTATAAACAAAAAAAATTATCCACAGAGAATAAAAGTAACAAGCATATGAATCACCATAACACAATATATGTATCACTAATTAAAATATCATTTTAGTGTAACACCTATATGAATCACTTATATGAATCACCAAAAAAATATGAATCACCAAGTAACCAGTTAATTTGCAATTAAATGAATCACCCATATGAATCACTAGTTAAAAGAACCAATTTATGAATTAGTTGCGAAAATAATACTTGCTCCGATGGGGATTTGGAGATTTGTTCAATTTCATCCTGATCTTTCATTTGTATGTCGGAAACTTGATTTTTTGCAGCAAAATCTTCTCTTAAAATCTCTAATTTTTCAGGGTCATTCCGCTGCTTTGATCGATTTTCACTAAAACCTAATTTGGTGTAATCAAAATTGCCCGGAGTAAAATCCAAGACTAGATTACTATCATGAACAACTTTTTGTATTTCAATTTGTGAAATCCCCAAGATGAATGAGGAGGGTGAATCCTCATTAGCCATTGAAGATAAAACAAATTAACACGTAAGGATTTTAAAGCATAAACCAAAAGCTAACCTCTTTGAAGAAGTTGTCAATTTTTGAAATTAAAAGATGAACGATTACGGTTGAAATTAGTTGAAGTATTGGAGAATGAAGTTGACACAAAATCTACTAAAATGGAAGAGATTTTAGGGGAGTAATTTGTGAGGAAAAAAAGGATGATGCGTAAAAGGATGAGAGAGATTGCGTGAAAAGAGGAGATAAAATAGAGTGTGCAAGTTATAGCATACGTATCACCAGTAAATATGCAAATAGGGATTTTATGTAGTTTTTAAAATATTAAGGGATATTAGGTAATATGGTGTCTTAAATATGAGATTTGTGTAGTTTTTTCTAAAAAAGAGTGACTTTCATCAAGCCCAATTTCAGTTTCTTCTGTGCCTGGACTGATTTTTAGGTTTGTTCTGCTGCCAAATCGTTCGACTTTGGCCATTTACTAGTAGACTTTCTTAAATGTGCAGGTGGAACACAATTACACCAGTCAGTGCAAAACAGGTAAAAATCAACTTTGCATGTTTTTTCATGTGATTTTACTAGTTACTTTCTTTTGCAGTGGTATATTAATGTAGGTAGATTATAGCTAATGGCTAATTTCACGACTCAAACATGTGACCTTCAAATCACATGGAAATAAACCTTTTGTTTTTACGAATTTTTTCTTTTCATGTTTTGGGTTTGCAAGCTATGGTAATTGCACGTTTTGAGCTTGGTTGGTAAATAGGACCATGCACATGTTTAGCAAATATATATGTGACCTTTTAAGAAAATATATATATATATATATATATATATATATATATATATATATATATATATACACACACTATTTGACACGAGATGCACGTGCAATGCACAAAATGTACATGTTACGTGTTAGATGCACATGTGACACATGAAATGCACGTGTAATGAATCCAGATACTAATTATTTTATTCAATATAGTTGAGATGTTTTACTTAGAGTTGATTTTAGGCCATCAATTCGATTGATTTACCTCACGAATTAGTTATACTCGGTTTCTTCAGTGCCTGATGGACCCATTTTTAGGCTTGTTCAGTTGTCAACTAGTTCGGCTTTGGCCCATTTACTAATAGACTTTCCTATGTCTAGAGGTACAATTACACCAGCCAGTGCAAAACAGGTAAAAATTCATCAACTTTGCATATTTTTTAATGTGCTTTTACTAATCGTTTTCTTTGCAGTGGTGCGTCTCGAAGCCATCGACACCTGATCATGAACTGAGGAACAACATCAAGTTCGTGTGTGAAGAAAAACGGATGACTGACTGCTCTTTGATTCAGTCCGAAGGACCTTTCTTTAACCCCAACACAGCTATCAACCATGACTCGGTAGTAATAAATTTGTACTACAAGTCAAACTCAAAACCAATCCCATGTTGGTTTAGGGACAGTGCGCTTATCACAATAACAAATCCAAGTAAAACTTTTTTTTTTTTTTTCCATTTATTACTAGTTTTATATTTGTTTTTGTTCATTCTTTACATTTGGTTTTGCAGGCTATGATAAGCAGAGGCGGATCCAGGATCCGGACTCTTCGGGTGTCAAGTGAATCAGTGTCCCCAGAAGTCAAGAAATAGAGGTGAAATCGTGATTTGAAAATTGAGAGAATAGCATGGGGTTTTTTTAAAGTTGGATGAGAGAGAATAAATTATTTTTTAACAACGAAAGAAATTTTTAAAAACGATCAAAAATAATAATTAATTGTATAATTAAGTCAACTGTAATTAGCATAATATTATGCAAAACATAATTACGCTTGCACTCGCAAAAATGATTTTTGCTGCTAGCAAGGGTCGAACCCACGACCTTTAGTGCCACTAAAAATTACAAGTTACCACTTGCACTAGATATCACTTTGTTGTAGAGGGTGACAAGTTTTTATTTCAATATATCAGTGTATATTGCTTAAAAAAAAAACATTTGTTGCCAACAAAGGTCAAACCCACAACCTCTAGGAAACAACAAGCACGCCTTACCACTTGCGCTAAATATCAATTTGGCATTGTGGGTGACAGGTTTTTTTATTTTAATATATCACTGTATATACACCTATATATATATAGAGTTTCCATCAAAATTTGCGGGTGACATACCACCCTCACGAGCCTTAATAGATCCGCCTGATGATAATTGCAGATTCTGAGCTTGGATGAAGCTGCTGATATCAGACCAACTATTTCTCTTTTAAGTCAAACATATGTAAAGAAAAAAGTATAAAGGAAACGTTGAATTTTCTATTGCCAACAATACAATATATGATCATCATATATTTTTTAATGTGCTTTTACTAATCGTTTTCTTTGCAGTGGTGTGTCCTGATGCCATCAACACCTGATCATGAACTGAGGAACAACATCAAGTTCGTGTGTGAAGAAAAACGGATGACAGGTTGCTCTTTGATTCAGTCCGGAGGACCTTGCTTTAACCCCAACACAGCTATCAACCATGCCTCGGTAATAATGAATTTTGTACTACAAGTCAAACCCAAAACCAATCTCATGTTGGTTTAGGGACAGTGTGCTTATCACAATAACTGATACAAGTAAAACTGTCTTTTTTTTTTTTCCATTTACTTCTAGTTTTATATTTGTTTTTGTTCATTCTTTTCATTTGGTTTTGCCGGCTATGATAAGTGCAGATTCTGAGCTTTGATGAAGCTGCTGATAACAGATCAACTATTTTTCTTTTAAGTCAAACATATGTAAAGAAAAAAGTACAAGGAAACGTTGAATTTTCTATTGCCAACAATACCTACAATATATGATCATCATAATTAAGTAAAATGAAGTACAAATTTCCTCCTTTTTTCGCATTAATAATGTCCGGTTATTAATTTTTTTCGTTTCTCTTAAAATAAAATAAGCTTAAACCGACTCTTAAATCCCTAAATCACTAAATTTTTCTCTAAATCGTATCACAATCTTTTTCTCTATATGTTTGTCCTTATAGAGTTTTATAATAACCATAGCTAAATAGTAATCACACACTTTTTCTCTAAATCGTTAAAGGTTAGTTCTGTGGGCTTTCATCAAAGATTTCCCTAATCGCCGGCAAAGAATTTTGCGTAACTCTGTGGGAGATCGGCCGACAACGAATTTTGAAGATTTTGCTGTAATTCTTTGGGTTTTTGTGGGGATTTTGATGTAGTAAACGACGCTTATTGTATCAGTAAGTACTCACCCTATTCTTTTTTCTTCTTTCAAATGAGCCAATGGTAGTTGGTCGAATTAGATTTTACTGACTTTTGGTGATTTTTCTGTAGATGTTACCGATTTTTGGGGATTTTGTTGTAGATGTTATTGATTTTTGGGGATTTTGCTGTAGATGTTACTGATTTTTGTCGATTTTGTTGTAGATATTACTAATTTTTAGGATTTTGCTGTAGCTTTGATTCTTTTTTTGTTGAATGTTCGATTTTAGTGATAAAGTTGAGTCTTTTGGAACTATGACTGTGCTTGATATTGCTTTGACTTCTCTGCTTTATGTGGCTGTACGAAACTGTTAACAACAGAAATCGTTGTTACCGACATTGGTATGGTAGATAATGTAAAAGAGGTTTTGATTGTGCGTTGCTCGGAATCGTACTCTCTAAAAATATTGTTGTATCTGTGTTGGATCCTCCAAAAATGTACACTACTTTTGGTACATTTTTGAGATGTCCAAGCAAAATAGGTTAGAAGTACCCTGTGTTTTCAAGAGCTTGTTCATTCATGCTAAGGCGTCCGACTTTACTAGAATTTCCATGGCTCCCAAAATTTTTCATACCACATTTGTGCTTTGCGGCATGAATTGCAATCAAATCTCTATATTTTGGAACTTCATCTTGATCTTCATTTTCATCCCCCTCCTCTACTTGTATTTGCTCCTGGAGATACCAAAGTGTGCTTTGTATTAATATGTATAAATGTTTTAAGTCCAAAGAAAATAATCTTGCAAAACAAGAGCAAGAAAATAATATAGGAAAAGAGGAAATAAAACCTGAGTACGAGTCTCACGTCCATTCTCCGAATGGCCTGTATGTGATGAAACCTTATTGTCTGATCTGTAGAGCTATCTTTTGGTGGTGGTTTCGTCGAAATTAAGATGTTTTTCATTAATTCTTTTGGTGAAGGAAACTTGTCCATTTCTGATTTGGGGTGAACAACATGGATTGAAATGTGTTCTTAACCATCTGCATTTTTAAGAGGTGAACGAAAAATCTTAAAAACTAATTTATGAACTTGATGTAACCAAATTAAGAATTGAATTTTTTCAGTGAACTATATATGTAGTGATTATAACGGGATATTCAAAAGTGATTATAAAGGGATATTCAGAAGCTGTGAAGGCTTCATCTTTTATGACTTTCAGACATTTGCCTAGTTTAACAGGTGTTGTCAATGTCCTGCAATTTAAGTTTATTGATCGAGTTACTTAGTGTAAGTGTTGGTGGGAGGTAGCAGGTACTACATGAAATTTTATTATTTCCATGAATTGGAAATCTCTTTCCGAATAAAGTAGTTTGACTCGAGAGGTATGCAGGAGAAAGGTCAATCCAATAGGGTCTTGTCTCTTGATTTTCATGCTTTTCGCGGGTAGCAAACTTAGGATGACGAGTTGAGAGCGATTCAAACTTCCAACTATGAACTGAGTGCGAACTGTCTTCGATTCTCTAATTTGTCAAAAGTAAGAGGAAAAGACCCTCCAATACTATGAAAATTGGAGAGAAAGACCTTATTCAAGTCTCCCCTTTTAGGTGTTAAACCCGTGTTTTGGGGTCTCAAAACCATCCTCATTCAGTTATCTCTCAGTAAATAGCTAAAAAATATGAAGTGTCATTCTGTGATAATCTCTAACACTAAGGTAATATGCCATTATTCATATTCACATGCACTATAGTTCCGTAAGGTAATATGCCGTTAACTAGATTTACATGCATCATAGTTCCCTTGGGTGGGTATTGCGAGAAAAACTTTACCAAACAACAGCTGGGATACATACCTGGAATCTACAGGTTGTTACTCCTATGCCTCACCAGTGCAACCACTAGGACATCCTCGTAGGTACAAGGAAAACTATTTCTTTAATGAAATGAATTCAATTTCTTATAGTTCTATTTTTTTTTGTGATTGTTAAATTTTCTTTTTGTACATATTCTATATCCATGCTTGTTTAGAAAGCTGATCACTTTAATTCTTAATATAGAGAGAACATTACGTCTCAATATCCTGCCTTCAACTTTGCTTTTTGACAATTTGTTGTTTGTAGTAAGATTTTTTTTATCTTGATTTGTGTTATTGTGTTGTTTTGATGGGTTGTATCTGAATAGAGCAGAATTAATGCAAAAGATTTATATACTCAACCTGAGCTAATACTTAAAATGCTGCAGGTTGCTAGCTTTGGTGGCTCAAACATTGATCATTCTGCCTGGGAGGACAAGAAGAACCCTAGTAAATCTCGTTTTCCTGTTCAGGTGAGATAGTTCTTTACCATATAATCTGAACAAAATGCATTGTGTTCCAATTATGGGTTCAGATCTAACACCAGTCAAGATTTTAGTAGGTGTTCCATCTCAAAAGTTCTTGGTTCAGATAAAACCGTAACCAAATGATGACATCCACCTCTGGATACTTCACAAAAGAGGGAAATTTTATGTGTACCAGGTTTCTTATTTGATAGAACAGGGAAGCCACTAATCTTCTACTGCTACATTTTGATTCAAACTGCCAGGTTTAGACTCAATAGGTTTGGGGGTGCAGTGGGTGAGGCCAAAGGATGTCAACTGTCTAATGTGAAGACGGAAGGGACAAAGCATTGGGAACAAGGTGAAATAGTTTGGGAGGACTATCCCTTTGTGCATTTGTTTTTTTGTGTTGTTTGTAGTTAGATGGTGTTGTTATTCAGTTTCTGAGCTAATGCTTAAACTGCTGCAGGTTGCTAGCTTTGGTGGCTCAAATATTGATCTGTCTGCCTGGGAGGACAAGAAGAACCCTAGTGAATCTCGCTTTCCTACTCAGGTGAGATAGTTCTTTACCAATAAATGTAGCCGCAACTTTTTTTCCTGGTGCAAGGAACACAGGATGTCATAGATAACGGAATTATTGTAATTCCCCTTTGTTCTTGGTAATCTTTTGCAGCAGCTTCTCGGTGCGAGGTTAATAAAATGCAATATTTTATTTTTTAAAATGCTAGGTTATTCTGAAAAAGTCTGTTGAAATTTTAGTGTTGTGCATTATCAAGTTTATCCACTACTCTTGGCATCTTCTAAGGTTTGCAATTTACTCATACCGCGCACTCTCCTCCTTGTTGAGACCATGTGTATTCTATTCTTGTTGCATAAAGGTTATAGTTTTATTTGCAAGACCAACCTGCTACCACTAGTAAACAACCTTATAGCCTTAACGGCCACCATTTAAAGCCTAATCTATATGTAAAGCTGATGTTTAACCAGCAGCTGAGAGACGGTGATCTTCTAGAATCGGTTAAAACAGGAAATAGGGAAAGAAAAATAGCGCTCGTTAGTGAATGTTGCATTTGTCCCTCATCAGTTGTGTAAGGATCATCTAATTGTCCCATTACAACCAGACCAACGATACGCATCCAGGCTTTAAACTTTCAGTCTTGCCTAAGATCTCGCGTTCAGAAAGAATTGTCCTTACGTTAATCTCTACCAAATATCTCATATCGTAGAATGTAGATCATTGTCAAGTACCAATGCATGGAACAACATCAATAGGAGCTATTGGGTCATTGTCAAGTGTGCCAACAGTTTCGGTTGTTCAAATGCAATCACCATACAATTACGATTTCTCTTCAATAACGCATGAAATGTTATCTAGAGGATAAACTATATACTAGTCGATTAATCATTATTTTTTTGATTTATTTAGAATCTGCAAATATTATTGTACATGTATAAAAAGTTACACAGAGAGTTCTCCCATTTTTTCCTTGGAGGTGTTGAGCATAACAGAGAACTATAATACTATACTTTGTGTACAGTGAATTATTGGTTGGTACATGTTTTCTCAATTGATTGATTTTATTCCATCTCATCATAGAGTAACACGACTGTGTATTCGATTTTTCAGTGGTGTTACATGCGTAGGCTATGTTCATTTTACTGTTTGGTTTTTATAGTTGTGCTGTAGAATATTTGTTGTCTGTATTCACAATGATCCTACATCTATTAACTTCGTATTGCTTCAGGTTGTCCAACGATTCCAAGAGTTGTTTGCTCAAACCAAGTATAAAGAGGCTGCTTGCTGCAGAATCCCCACAAGGCGTACTCCATACTCCAGATACTGTTGCTAAATCCAGGTATTGGCTATGTTATCTAATCATGGAAAAAAACTACGTTACCAAATCTGTGTTATTTCATATCAGATTATTTATTGCCCTTCAAGGTCACAGAGGGTTATAAAATCTTTGTAGCTTCCTGTTTTCTGTCCCTTATAATTCCTCATCTTGAATAGTATAGAATTAGGTAAAGCTCTTTTTTCACTATTACCAGTAGGGGTAGGCATATTTTGGTTTAAATCGAAAAAATCAAAAAATCAAACCGAAATTTAATTTTGGTTTCGATTTTTTGATTTTTTGGATCGGATTCGGTTTGTAATTTTAGAATTTTGGTTTTTATGTTCGATTTTCGGTTTAAAAAAAAATTGATTTAAATATATATATAATATTTGGTAATTCACATTCACAATTAACATTTAACAGGAAATTCGCATACGCCGTAGGCTGTTTATGGATTGTTTTAGTGACTCAAATATTTTATGGACTATTTTGATGACTTTAGACAATTTTATGGACTATTTGTGCAGAAAGTATGTTGTTTCATGGACTATTTTTACGAGTTTTGTGTTGTTTTGTGGACTATTTATACAAGGTTATATTATATGTAATGATTAATGACGTTATGTATTATCTTAAGCTTATGATTATTGCATTTCGTTTCATCCATGTTGAGTTATTTATAATTATTTATATTTGGGAATGAAAACAAGTTTGAAAAAAATAATTTTTCTAAAAAAATCCATCAATTTTAAATGCTCAGTTATGAAAAAGAGAGGCTAACTACTTTTATATTTCAAACCAAAATAAAATCTGAAATAACCGAACCGAATTTGTAAAAATAGAACCAAATTGAATTTATTTCGGTTTGGTTATGGATGTCATTTTTGTCAATCCGAAAATTGATAAACCGAACCGATATTAAACAATCAGACCGAACCGACTGAACGCCCACCCCTAATTACCAGGTAACTGCTCTCCTTCTAGGTGCTAATTTCCTCTAATCAAGCATAAATTCATCAAGAACTCCTTCCATATTTTTTGCTCTTCACTACCGTAATCTTTGTCTTGATCTACATACCAGGATCTCTCTGTCAAGATGACGAGCAATTCAGGAAGTGCGAAAAGCCATTTAGATGCGGCGACATGGATATTAATTACCCTTTCTGGGGAGGGAGCAAGCAAGAGTGTTGTGGTCATCCAAGTTTCGAAATAAAGTGCGAGAATAACATCCCCAAAATTGATATTTGAATCAACAACATACAAAGTGATAGCGATCAACACTCCAACTCTAATAGCAACCCTTGCTAGAGATGATTTACTGAGTGATATTTGTTTGGATAGACCTGAGAATGCCTCCTTAAATTTAAACACTTTCAGCTATGTTTCCAGTGACCTGAATATTACTCTGTATTACGGTTGTACCTTAGTCACTAGTCAGCAAATGCCAAATGACCCAAGAGTCTTTGGTTGTGGTGGAGGCTTGTTTGGTTTATACACGCTGATCAATGTTCCAGATTGGTTGATTTGCTTCTTTACTAGCTAACTTATATGTGGTTTACGTACTTATTTTGTTGTGGAATAGTCCTTTTATGTTGTCATTTAAGTGTTAATTTATATTATTTATTCTCTTTTTATAGATGTCCAAAATGAAGAAAGAGATGAGGAAAATGATGAAGACATTTACTTTACTTGAGAAGATTTTTGGGTTGTGGATAAATGCTCTAATATCAATAGTTTTGTGTTGAATTTTTTGAAACTTATCGTGACTTGAACTTGCTAGTATGTAAAAGCTTGACTAATCATTTGGACTTGATTACATTTTACTTTTCGGTTTAAATTAATAGCTTGTTGCATATTTTGAATTATGAGATTATTAATGAATGATTTTGTTTTGTGATGTGTATATATTGTGTTATAATTTATTATGTATGTAAATTAAAATATATATTAATACGACTATTTATATATATAAATCGTTTCAATTTAATAACATGTTACAATCATTGTTGCAATAGATCAATAAACCATTGCAATAGGTAGTCAAAAAGCGTTGCAACAAAATAACAAAAGCGTCACAATAGATGTTATTGCAACGGTTTAATGTCATCGTAATAGATGCTATTGCAATGGTTTAATGTCGTCACAATAGATTCTATTGCAACGGTTACGTACGGTTAATGTCGTTGCAATAGAATCTATCGCAACGGTTCGTAACCGTTGCAATAGAATCTATTGCAATGGTTCGTAACCGTTACAATAGATGAAAATATGTGTTCCAATAAGTAATGAAATAGTTGTAATAGGTAGTCAAAAAACGTTGCAACAGAATAACAAAAGCGTCACAATAGCTGCCATTGCAACGGTTGCTAACGTTGCAACAGAATAACAAAAGCGTCACAATAGCTGCTATTGCAACGGTTAGCAACCGTTGCAATAGCATCTATCGTGACGATTTACAACCGTTGCAATATATGAAAATAGGCGTCTCAATAAGTCAAAAAATAACCGTCGCAATAGGTCTATCTATGGCGACGGTTGGTAGAAACCGTCACCATATCTCTACCTATGGTGACGGTTTAGACAACCGTCGCAGAAACCGTTGCGATAGACCTATCACAACACCCACCTATGGGATGCTTGCAGAACCGTTGCGATAGGTCTATGGCAATGATTTTTTGGTCTATTGCAACAGTTTTGCAACCGTCACCATAGATCTAATTTCTGGTAGTGCTTCTAACATATGTATAATTGATTTTGTAGTGGTAAATGTTTGGCCAGTAATTATCAAACTTTTAATAAAGTAAGAAAGTTACAATTTTTAACCAAAAGAAGCTATAAACTTATGACAAGAAAAAACTCATATAAAAATAAAATAAAGAGAAATCATAAGTAGAACATATGAAAAAATAAATAATGTGACTCATTTTTACAACCACAACCATCATAAAAAAAATAGAAGAAAAAATATGTGAAATTAATGAACATTCTTTCGAGTTTTTGTCGATATCCACTCCCATAATACTGAACACCACTTAATAGTCTTCATCTAATTTTTCGACTGAGCATGAATATAATAAATATAAAAAACATAACAACTTAAAAAAAATAATGCGATCATTTCTAAAAAGTCTTACAATGCCTCTTTTTAAGGGCTAACAATTAACAATATATAACAAAAGAGATTCGAAGAACAATACCTAACCGCATGTCTACATCTATATAATGGATATTCTATGTTAGTGTTTAGGTGTATTCAAATTTCTTTGTTTGTCTATATATATTTTTTTATGTTAAAATTAAATTCTGAATTTTAGTATTAGTTTGTAATGCTTGATTTTTCAAATCTGAATATTTTATTTCCTAAATTTTCTATAATTGTATTCAATTTTTTCTATTTGATTCTATCTTTTTTAATTTTCAAAAACAAAAATATACGTATTTTTAGTTTTATCAATTATATACATTTTGAATATAAAAAAATAAATAATGCAACATCACTCTTACGACTTTAATCATTAAAAATTAAAATAAAAAATATATGAATCGATGTTCAATCTTTATAACTCTTGTCGATATTCTCTATCACAAGTTAATCACCACTAAATAGCCTTCACCTTATACCTCAAGTCAAATTTTAACATGGATGTAATAAGCATCGAAAATATTATAACGCCAAAAAGTAAAGCGATTAATGTTTACAATGTCTTACAATATTTTTATTTGTAAACTATAATATGAAACAATAAATAATGTCATGAATATGACTATTAATTATTTTAGGGGTTATGATAATAAAAATTTTGGTGACTTTTTAGTTTCTTAACATTGAATATTTAATATAATTAAGAGGAATAAATGAATGATTTTTAATTTATTTTAATCGAGAACATAAATCAGAAAAAATAAAGAAAATCCCAAAAAGAAAATAAAGATAAACTTACTTCTTGACCAAAGGAAAATGTCATATCTTTTATTTTATTCCTAGATTTATTATTATCAGTAGATTGTATATTTAAAAAAAACTAAAAAAATTATATAACAAAATATCAATAAATTTTTATTTTAGCAATAAAATAATCAATTGAAGAGTATTTCATGTTTTCCTCAATTAAAAATTCTAAAATAAACAACAATAAGTATATATACTCATATATATTTCTTAATCATTCAAACTTCTACTTTTTGAATGGGTTTAATTTTTTATCACAACCTTTTTAATTGGCTAACATAGTTTAATGTTAGGTTATGAGATGATTTTTTTTTTAAAAAAAAACATCTCAATTGGTTGATATTTTAAGAAAACATACTCAATTGAGGCGTTTAATGGTTTGTGCGGGTGATTAAGCAGATAAGAGGTTGATATTTTACAAAAATACTCAATTGAGGCGTTTAATTATGAAAGTTGAATTTTAGATAAGAAAATAAAATAAAAAATTAAGAGGATTAAAATTAAATAAATGTGAGCTTTAGTGATATACCACATAATTTAAATTAGAGAGAATTGAAAAAAAAAAGTGCTCTATTACTTCTAAGTGGTTTATATGTTCCATTGCTTTCAATAATAACCTTAAAGTTCTTGATATCAAATAATAAACCTTCATTCAGAATTTTCTTCAATCTGTACACCAAATTGTTCCTTATTTCAACATGCATTAAATCGATCTGGACAAATAGAAACCTTAGTGACTATCCAAAGACATAATAAAAAATTTACAATTAATTAAAATGAGGATCTTCTAGTATAAAAATCATATCCAAAGTAATAAACTCAACTCGCTATTTCTCTCGGTACTAACAGATTCTCACATTCTAAAAACTCCCTCACAAGTCAATCGTTTCTACTACAATTTGTAAATCAAGAAAGGATTAAAAAACATGTGTTGCATAGGTAGAAAGAACTTGCACAAAAATATAATATTTAGAAGGGACAAAAACAAAGATCAAAAACAAAACAAAAAAAAAAACATGTAACCTTTAAAATACATGTTTCACATTTGGTCTAGTGAGAAAATTCAAACAAAAAGTAGTATGCAGAAACACAAAGCTTAAGCAAATATTAACCTAAAAGGCCATATTGTTGCTTAAACTTGATTTGTACAAACTCTATCCTTTATATATGCTAAGGTGAAAATGAACATTGTAGCAATATTGAAGAATTTTCAGATTATGCAATATCCCATTCCAATAGAGTATTATATATCCACTATAAGAGACCTTCCACATTACTAACTCCTCTAACTCTTCCTCATTCTTAAAATTATTATATAATTAATATAGTTAAATATAGTGATTTTTGAATTTTCTTTAAACATATAAATATTTAAATGGAGAAAAAACTTAATTAATGTCAAAAAAACCACAAAAAAGGATAAGTGGAATTAGAGCCTCTAAGGCATGCCACATAGGATGAACTAACATTCTCTTTTATATATATACTAGTGAACTCAATCACGCTTCGCGTGATCATAAATTCAATTTTTTTAAAAATGCTTTGTACATCGGTAAAACTATTCTCTTTACTTTTCTTATGAATGTAAAGTTTGATTTTAATGGATTGAATTTTTATGTGAATATCTACATATACAAAATATATGATTTTTTATTTGTTTTTTAGATATCTAATTGTGTTATGTAATTTAATATGGAGTATTTCTTCATATTTGAACCTATTTTAGACATAACGTAAGGAGAAAATTTTTGTATTACCCTATCATAATGTATAAAAGTTTTAAATGATTTTCTATATCTCTGATTCTACCAAAATATCTATATTATGATTTTGTCAGTTCTTTTTTTTATAATTGATTTTTCTATTTTTCTAACTCAATTAAATTTATACAATAAATTTACTGACATTTTTAAAAAGGAAAAGGCTCAAATATGCCATTGAACTATCAGAAATGACTCATTTATGTCATCAGTTAAAAGTTTGGCTCATTCATAACATCGCCGTTACAAAATCGGCTCATCCATACCATTAATTTTTAACGGTGATTTTCAAAAACAGCTTTGCCACGTGACCTTTTATTAATGGTCCATGTCATTAATTAAAATATGAAAAAAGGCTTAAATATGCCATTAAACTTACAGAAATGGCTCATTTATGCGATCAGTTAAAAGTTCAGCTCATTCATGACATCATCGTTATAAAATCGGCTCACCCATGTCATTACTTTTTAATGGTGAGTTTTCAAAAACAGTTTTGTTATGTGGCCTTTTATTAGAGGTCCGCGACATTAATTAAAATAAATCAATATTAATTTCAAAATATCTTAGACCCATTAAAAACAACCGATTCATTTAACATAACCCGACCCACACCCATTAAAATATTTTTTTCCTACACCAACAACTATATTTCTAATCAGAAAAAATAGTGATTAATGTATATCCTTTGGCTATTTCTAGTTGATTCTAAATCACTATAAATGCTACGCTTAACAGAAACCTCAAAAATTCTATCCTACAGTAACTGATTAGTTTTAATTCCAATGACTCTAATATATACTCCGAAGTTGCAAGAAAATAAACCAATGAACGATTAGGGCAAGCAAGAAAAACAAAGAGGCGTACCAATAGAACTTCTCCGTTCTCTCATCACGAATTAGGGGAGTATACATTATTGAAAAAATCATTTCCAAATAACCAATTAAAAGAAATCTGTTATCCCAATTATCCCGCCATGCATATGAAATAAGTTCTCCCATCACGAAATAGTGGAGCATACGTTATTGAAAAATTATTTTCAAATAATGGCTTAAAAGAAATAAGCTATTCCAAGTATCCCGCCATGTAATATGGGATTACTTCTCCCATTATTATGGTATAAATGCTGGAATAAATAATCCCGATACTAACTAATTTTAGATATTTTGAAATTAATATTGATTTCTTTTAATTAATGGTGTGGACTTCTAATAAAAGATCACGTGGCAAAGCTATTTTTAAAAATCCATCATTAAAAAGTAATGGTATGAGTGAGTTGATTTTATAACGGTGATGGCATGAATGAGCCGAACTTTTAACTGATGGCATAAATGAGCCATTTCTGATAGTTCAATGGCATATTTGAGCCTTTTTCCTTATTTTAATTAATGACGTGGACCTCTAATAAAAGGCCGCATGACAAAGTTGTTTTTAAAAACCACCGTTAAAAAGTAATGGCATGAATGAACTCAACTTTTAACTGATGGAATAAATGAGTTATTTTTGATAGTTCAGTGGCATATTTGAGCCTTTTCCCTTTTTAAAATTGTACAACACACAGCAAGAAATGCGACACATCACCTACTTAATGTCTAACGTTACTATTTATAGATAGATAGATATAACGTTAGATATAGTAAATACAATATAAATAATTTTGGCTATTAAACTCATTGTAAAAAAATAGCACATTATTGATTTTTATTTCTTTCCTTTGCTTTAGATTTCATGGAATGCTCCTATCCTGACTGAATCGGACTTATAAACATGAGTTATACATAAAATTATAATAACTAATTTGCATCTAAATGAAAATACAAACTTGCTATAGTAAAAATTCAAACTAAATAGATTACATGGACAAAACATACAATACAAACATCTTCATCTTAACATTTTTATCATAAGAAAATAAATGAGAATAAAATGCAGAATCAGTGTTTAATATATATATATATATATACTAGTTTAGTGTACGTGTTTTGCACGTTTTTTCAATGTAAATCAATAATAAATGTATAAAAAAAATTAAGAAAAAGTTTACTAAAAGATATATTCCTCTTTAACCCAACAAAAAGGGTTGTTTTCCAATTTTATTGACCTTCAACCCAAACCAAAAATATAAAGTAGAAGTGTGTGTTTATATAGAACTCTAATAATTTTGGTCAATGATTTATTAAACACCACTAAAGAAGAATGAGAAAAACTTCAAAAATAAATGAAATACTTACTCCGCTTCAAAATAGTTGGCATTTTTTATTTTCTAAGACTCAGTTTGACTAATTTTTAAAGTTAAATTAGATTAGATTAATTCATTATCTTAAGATAAAAGTTTGAATGATAAAAAACTATATGAAAAATTATAAATTGCAACTTTTCTTTTTTCAATATGATTAAAAAGTACATTTTAAAATGTTGGTCAAATGTTATATCGTTTGACTTTAAAAAAGAAATATGCCAATTATTTTGAGACACAGAGAGTAATATTTATACAGTTAAAGTCCTAAGCAATATAGTGGTGTGTTATTATTTAGAATTCGAATTGTGGTTGATGTATGAAAAAACTTTAGATATTAAAAATAATTGAATTTTATAATAAATAACAATTTTGTCTATTACTTTGGTATAATGAATATACACAAACTTTATCCCTACCTTAGGAGTTATATTCATGAGTAGGTTTTTCACCAATACAAAAGAAACCTTGACCAATTGCATTAACTACAATGCATAATATTATGTAGATAATCCAACTTTCCAAAATAAAAAATAAAAATAAAAATCATAATTGAGTTAAATTAGTAGAAGTTGTACCTCGAAGTAGTTATAATTTCTATCAACCTGGTCTTTTATGATCCAAGCTGATTTTCTGTTGACATCAAGGTATTTCACATGGAGAATGATATGCGTCGTCACTTAACTTTAGGTGTTTTGTATATTGCATATTGCACGTTAGGCATATAACATGATGCATTCTTGTAAGGTTATAAATCCTACGAAAGGAGAAAAGGTTAAAATTAAAATAGTTACTTGAAATTTAAAATTCATCCACATTCTTGTAGGTGAAGTTACAAATCGTCACAAACATAAATTATGAAAATTCAAGAATATGAATCAGTATAAACTAAAATTAAAGAATATGAATAAGTATAATCTTAAATTAAGGAAACAATTAAAAAATCACACAAAATAAATAGAAAAAAATCAGAATAACACTTAAAATCAATAGACTTAAATTGAAGATACAAGTGTGTGCCTAGCAAAGAAAAAGTATAATAAAATTAAGAAGCATAATATTTAATATGATTTGGCCAAGAGACCTACATATTGAAAAAAATTAATATTAAAAATACAAAATTTATTGAGAGAATAATCTCTAATACACAAAACTTTTACAATTATATTGTTTGTAGAAGAAACGAATTCAATTTATAGAAAACCAAATTATTTCAAGGAAAAGATTAATTAAGTAGAGAAGAGATCTTTTCGATCAAGGAAACCTTTTCTATCAACTTTTTATCTTTAATTATTCAAATTTAAAAGAATTAATTTTTGATAAAATTTCATTGACGATAAGGTAAAATTTTCATTGCCCGTAAACCTAAATAAACAGAGATTTGTATCGTATATTTGTGTTGGTTCAAAATAAATAAGTAAATAATTAATATTGAGTAGGATTGTAGGACTAATATATTGGGGATTTGGGGTTAATTAGGATTTAGATGTTGGGTTTTGGGTAGAATTAGGATTAATTGAGGGTTTTGTCCATATATTTAGGAATTTTATCTTTATTATATTTATTATAGTTAATATTTAATTATTATTATATTTTAGTAAAAAAATGAAAAGACGATTTTCTCTAAAGAATAGACTTTTAATGAAGGGTAGAAAGTTCAAATCATTTTTAATATATATATATATTATTGAGTTTTCACTTCTTCGTTTTTTTTTTTGCATATTTAACATGATTAAGAGAGTTTAAAGAGTGATTTTTTTTTCTTAAATAACACATAAATGAGAAAAATATAATAGCATTGATGATGTAAGGAATTTAATACGACTATCTTTAATGTTGTGTATAACGTTAAGGTGAACTTTTAGTCTTTTAAAATTAAAAAATGATCAAAATAATCACACACACAAAAAATAGCAATAGAGATCATAGAGGAGTGTCACATCACCTCCTCTATGTTTCTCCTTTATATATATATTAGTTTAGGTGTACGCGCCTCGCGCGTGTATCTCACTTTATTGAGTTCAAACATTACACTAAATAGGATATTTATCTAAATAACAAAGATAAATACAATAATTAAATTCAACATCTTTTGGAGAATTTATTTAATTAAACCTAACTTTACGAAAAAAATTTGTCAAAGTCGATCGACATTCATCTACACCTGTAAACTACAACAAAATAATATGACGACAGAGATATCAAAACAATATAATTAAATCTAACATTTACATTAAATTTTCTCAAAGTCGCCTGACAGTCATTTACCATATGAAAACTATAACAAAATAATATGATAATAAAAGTATAATAATAATACAACTAAACTTAACCTTTACACAAAAAAAATTCTCAAAGCAGAGGTATAAAAACAATACAATTAAACCTAACCTTTCTCTAACAAAATTCCTCAAAGCTGAACGACATAGAAATACAACCAAATTAAGTTAGATGAGCATCAATCATATTTTTTCAATAATTAAATTGATTTCTTCGGTAGTTTAACATGCATCTCAATATTTATAAAAGTATTTTCTTAATAGAGTCCTATTTTAGGAATATTTTTCTAATTGATAATTACAAGAAAAAATATTAATTGATTCTGCTTTCATTAATTTTAGAAGTCCCATATATTTTAGGAGTCTAGTTAATATAATAAAATTAATTAAATAATAAATTAAAGAAAATAGTGAAAAGACAGTTTTGTCTAAAGAAGGGTCTTTCAATGAAGGACAAAAAGTTTAAATCATTTTTTCAAAGGTCTTCACACTTTTAATACATTATATTATATTATATTATATATATATATATATATATATATATATATTTAGGTGTACGCGTCTCGCGCATGTACCTCGCTTTATTGAGTTCAAATGTTACACTAAATAGGATATTTATTTAAATAATAAAGATAAATACAATAATTAAATTCAACATCTTTTGAAGAATTTATTTAATTAAACCTGGCTTTATCAAAATAAATTCTCAAAGTCGATTGGCATTCATCTACCACCTGTAACTACAACAAAACAATACGATGATAGAGACATCAAAATAATATAATTAAATCTAACCCTTTACACAAAAATTTCCTTAAAGCCGTCTATAAACTATAAAAAAATAATACGACAATAGAGATAGCAAAATAATATAACTAAACTTTATCTTTATACAAAAAAAATTTCTCAAAACAGAGATATAAACAATATAATTAAATCTAACCTTTACCTAAAAATTTCTCAAAGCCGACTGTCATTCATCTACCACCTGTAAATTCATCTACGACCTGTAAAACAAAATAATACAATAGTGATCACAAAACTTCAATTTTGATGAAAGTAATTTTGTCTGAGCGAAAATTTTTATACTAAAGGATGACTTGAACTAAATCAAAGAAGATATATATATATGCACACACGTTAAATTCTATTATGTTGACCAAAATAGTAAAGAAGTTGAGGGTTAGAAAATTAAGCATCCACCAATCTAAACATGCAAGCGAATCAAGTTAGATGAGCATCAGTCATATTTTTTCAATAAGTAAATCAGTTTGTTCTCTAGTTTAACATGCATCTTAATATTTATAGAAATATTTCCTTAATAGAGTGGACTATATATGAGTCTTAAGGTTGTCCTATATATTTCTTTTTTCTTTTCCTTTAATATCATAGCAATCAAATTTTGATAGTCATATTTCTTTTTTCTTTTCCTTTTATATTACAACAACCAAATTTTGGTGGAAACTTGGAAAACGAAAAAATGAGGCGTGAGTCATATTTCTTTTCCTTATATGAATTGTTAATAAATAAAGTTGTTATCAAATATTATTACTATTTTTTTTAGTTTTGATGGAAATTATGATAATTTTTTTAATCATATTTTTTAAGACTCTTATGATGTAAACAAGGAAAAAGAAAACTTACCAATATTAGTTTTCCATATATTTTTCTCTAACCATTTTTAGGATTTTTTAATTTTAAATATTATAAATATGGTGATATATTAAATGAAGAAAATAAGTGAAAAGATGATTTTGTCTATTGCGAAAGTTTTAAGGAAGGGCAAAAAGTTCAAATCACTTTTCTAAGGATCTTCACATTTTTAATATATTATAGATATAGATTATAGATATACTAGAAGTGCAAGGCCCGTATCAGCACGGCCCCAATAGTAGAACATGTAGATTGCAATTTTTAAGTTTTAGGATTTATCTTGGAATAGAAAGTTTGAGCAGTAGAATATTTTCATTAGTATGATTGAGATGAGGGGATCACAATTGAAACCTCTTTTTAACCTTCTTGTTGAATTTTTGCGATCAGAAATATAAAGAAAGAAAAGGCGTAAATCTGATGAAATAGCTTAAATCAAATATCCAGCAGATTATTGATTTTCAATGTCACAAAGATTAAGAATCATGTAAACTTACCCGATAAAGAGAATACACCTTAGATTCGCTATTGTTTTGTTTAATTATTATTTTTTACACAGGAAAAAAATGTTGTTTTTTAACAGAGAAGGAAGAGTTGAGAATTTCTTTTCTTTATTTTATTTTTAAAACAGAGAAATGTTAATTAATATTAAGGAGCTGTAAAAAGTTGAGAAAGATGGCTACACATATTTGATAGAAAATTTGCTAATGTTAAGAAAGTGGGAAGTGTTTGATAGCAAATTTGTGATAGATACACATTTTTTGTACCTAAATTTACTTTATTTATATTTAAATTAGTTTGTAAAAATCTTTTGCAAATAATCTTTATACTTCTTTTCTTTATTTTCTTTAAAATATAGTAATAAAATTTACTTATGCTTTATTCTTCCACATTTTACTACATACATTTTATCCTCTTTAAATCTCATTATGTCATTTTACCCTCTTTAAACATCACTGTAGATTAAAATCACGATAGAAACAGCTGAAGCAGAAATCAGTCAATTTTTAATTTTTTTTTGTTAATTATTGTTATTTACAGTACTTTTTATTTCATTTTCAAATAATATATGTTGTTTTATATCTTTTTCTATCCCGTCCCAATTTATGTGGCACTAATATAATTTTGATAGTCAATCAAATATTTTATGTTGACATATCATTTTGTTATTCTTATTTTTCTAATACATAAATGACTTATAATAAGGAGTGATATAGTAAAATCATCGTTCGAAAAACGAAAATTTAATTTACAACATTAAGAGTTAATTTCACATTTCATGTCTATTTTATTTTTCATTAAGTATTATTTATTTTCTTAATACCTAGATGACTCATAATAATTAATTAAGAGCGATTGATTATGTTATCACTATAAAAATTAATATAATTTTATCATATCCAATTGTAATCATCGATAATTCACCGAAATAGTATATTAATTAAATACGGGATGTTATATGTGCATATGCAAAATATGATATTATTAAACATCATTGGATAGTGCATTATATTTATCTTTCACAATAATAAAATTTTACTATATATTTTTCTTTATTTCTTTTTAAATTGATACATATTGACCAAACACAAATTCTAAGAAAATATTCATTAGAAATTTATTAAATTAAATTAAATTTATTAATTTTGTACTTTAAAAATTTAAAGTTAAGTTTAAATATTAGTACTTCTATATAAGAAAAAATAATTTTAAAATTTAAATTTACTAAAATAAATAAATAAAAATATTAATTTTCTATATAAAAGTCAATTAAAATAATAAAATTGATTTAATTTAAATATTTAGTTGCAATTAATTAAGATAATTCTTTATTTTGTCATGATTTATGCTGCACCGATAAAATTTTGAGAGTTGGATAGAACTTTTATCTATTTTTAAAAAAATTATTTTAACTTGTTAATTATTGTGATTTATAATAATTTTTACGTAATTATCAAATAATATATTTACTCCTTGTGTCCCAATTTATGTTGCTTCGATACAATTTTGAGAGTCAACTAAAATTTTATATATCTTTTAAATATTTTAAGTTGTTAATTATTATAATTTGCAGTATTTTTTCTTTTATCTCAATTTATGTGGCATTGCTAAAATAATGAGAGTCAATAAAATTTATATATGTCTTTTAAATATTTTAAGTTATTAATTATTGTGATTTGTGGTAACAAATTAGTTTTGAACATGATAGCCAATTAAATAAAGAAAAAAATTACTTTCAATATGTAGTTATAGTTAATTAATATAAATTAATAGAATATATTAAATATTTATATCATTATGATGAAACAGTGGAATTATTATATATTGGGGTATGGTATGTAATTAAGTGGGAGTAGAGAGATTTTTTGGTAATTGCATAAGAGGTGGTCGAAACCACCTCTTCTATATAATAGAAAAGATACATACATACATACATACATATATATATATATATATATATATATATATATATGTATGTATGTGTTTAAAGAGCTAGTTACTTTTTCGTATTCTTTTTATTTAAATTACTAAAATGAATTATAATCTTTCAATGAATTAAATTAAATTTAATGGGTGTACAGGAGGTTGAACTTTTGATTGACATTTTGCTAATTCAGTTTTGAACTTTATATGTTATTACTCTTAGAATAATATAAATATGAAATATGAGATATAGACATTAATTATGAGAATGTTGTCTAAAAAAAGTAGCTAGAAATTGTAGAAGTGATATAATTTATTTATTTTTATTTGCTAAAAAGTTACTAATAATTTTATTCTCAAATCTCTAGTGTGATTGATAAGATTTAGAGAAAAAAAATTACCTATGCTGAAATCTTCAAACAATATTCAAAAATCAAAGTGAAAAATTTAGGGACAATACTCACGAAAATACCTGAACTTTGACCGAATTTTCAGTTGAGCATACTGAACATTGCGGGGGTCCTATTACCCCCCTAGACCTTTTTTTTGTATTTTAATGGCATATATTTGTCAACTTTTACATGTGCGTGTAATTCACCCGCATTGGGCGCGTGATAGTGATAAAAATCATTATAAAACCTTATTTTTTGGTCAGAAATCCCCTCAATTTTTTAATAAACAATGATTTTTATGTTTTTTATTTATTTTTCATTTATATCTTCTTCCTCTTCTCTCTTCTTTCTTTCTTTCTTCTCTTATCTTCAATGGTGCTCCTACCTCTTCTCTCTTCTTTCTTTCTTCTCTTCAATGGTGCTCTATTGGTACTCCATTGTTGAATTGAAATTGGGTCATCTTCAACACACTCAATTCAATTACATCAATTTGAACCAATTTCAAAACACACACACACACCAAATGGGTCATCCTTCAATTCCATCAAAATAGCAAAATTAACCCACCATTGCCACCACCAACCAACTTTCAAGAATTAGGAATCAAGATTTCGGTGAAAAAAGCTTGTCACCACCAATCAGCTTTCAAGAAATAGGAATCAAGATTTTGATAAAAAAAAAGCTTGTTTGGGAATGAAGCTTTAGCTCCATTCACCAAAGGAAAATACGGTATACCTCAAATGGTTACAGTTGCCATTCTGCTAAAAAGGAAAATACGATTTTGGCCTAAAGTAATGAAATCGCTGATTTGGTGAATTGTTACAAACTCAAATGATACTCAAATCTTTTCCAGTTGATATTATCCACAGTTTTATTCCAAGGTTTGGAGTGTTTGTTCTGTGAAAATCTTTTCCAGTTGATATCCATTATAGAGTTTGTATGTTTGTGGAAACTGATACAAAGAAACTTTAGTGGTCAAGTTTTGATCTGCTATGGTTGTTTCAAGAAAATAAAAGCCAAATTTGAAGAATTAGAAATCAAGATTTTGGTGAAAAAATGGTGAAAAATGATGAAAATTGATGAAAAGAATAAAAATGGAGAATAAATTAAATAAAAATTAATTTTAAATAAAAAATACACGTGTCAATATCAAATTGGCGCGTGTATTACACTTTCTACTCCAAAACTGAATATAGCTTTTTTTTTTGGGAGGGGATAATAATTTCATTTCAAAAAAGTCTAAGGGGGTAATAGGACCACCGCAAAGTTTAGTATGCTCAACTGAAAATTCGATCAAAGTTCAGGTATTTTCATAGGTATTATCCCAAAAATTTATGGAACCTCTGCTTGAAACAATCATAACACCATATGATATGTAAAAACTTTTCCTTTATTATACATAATAGGTTAGATAACATAATGCATAATTAAACTGTTAAATAATAGACTAATGATTTACATGTCTATACACATATCCAACCTTACATATTTTATTAATTTATCAAAATCGCATAACTAAAAGAAATAATGAAAAGAAATTTATTAAAAAAAAAAAGAAATAATGACTGAAAGTTGAAGAGCAAACCTTTGAAACATCAAGCTCATCAACCTGAAAAAAAAAAAGACATACCTAGCATCCTATCATACAAAATGTGAAAAAAATAAACAAATCAATATATTAATGAGGAGGAAAAATGATCAATAAATAGAAAATAGAAAATTAGACATGCAAATACAAAAATTATATAAGATGATGAAACATAAGAGTGCAGTGGACTAACATTTTCTGTCCAATTTATAAAGGCACAAGTTGTGTACATAAAAAGTTGTGAATGAATGTGATTAATGATAGAAACTAAGAGGATTAACAATTAAGAAGTGGGAAATGATAAGTTGCAACATCTGAAAATGTATTTGGTCTAGTTTAATTGCCATAATTGATTTTGTTTTAATTAGAAAAATCACGTGAAATCAAATACTCCCTCCATCCCAAATTACCCGTCTCAAATTGAGATGACACATTAATTAAGAAAAATAATTAATAACATGCCTAGTTTACCATAGTACCCCTATTAAATGATGTTTACAATTTAATTTGAAGAAAAAGTAATTAATGCAAAGGGTAAAACATGAAAAAAAAATTTGTCATGTCTTGATTAGTGAAAAAAGACAAGTAAAATGGGACATAAAATTAAGAAATTTGGAACGGGTAATTTGGGACGGAGGGAGTAGCAAACAAACATTAGTTTTGGAAGGATTAAAAGATAACAGTTTTATTGACTTTTCATTTTCTAGTACTATTCATGTATAAGAGTGTAAAGGAGTGATTTTTAAATTATTTTACATAGCACATAAATAAGAAAAGTTTAATAGCATTGATGATGAAAGGAATTTAATATGACAATCTTTAATGTTGTGTATAAAGTTAAGATGAATTTTTAATCTTTTAAAATAAAAAAATGGTCAAAAACCCACAAAAAAAATAAATAGCAATGGAGATCATAGAGAGGTGTCACATCACCTCTTCTATGTTTCTCCTTTATATATATATACAACAACAACAACAACAAACACAGTATATTCTCGCATAGTGGGGTCTGGGGAGGGTAGAGTGTACGCAGTCCATACCACTATCTCTAAAGAGGTCGAGAGGCTGTTTTCGATGGACCCCCAACTCAAGACAAAAGACAGTATGAAAGAGCAACAAAAGCATAGAACAAGATAAACTAACATACGTATGACATCCACAAACATATTGTACATTGACAAACACAGGACACCAAGTTCAACCTAAATAATGATTGCGACTCATTCACACCCTTAGCCCTCTATCCTAATGTTATTCCTCCATAACTTCCTATCCAGGGTCATGTCCTCAGTCAGCTGTAACTGCTCCAAGTCACGCTTAATCACTTCTCTCCAGCATTTCTTCGGTCTACCCTTACCTCGCTTGAAACCTTCTAAGGCCAACCTCTCACATCTATGAACTGGGGCATCCGCGCACCTCTTCAGCACATGACCAAACCACCTCAACCTTACTTCCAGCATTTTATCCTCCACTGACACTACTCTCACCTTTTCCCGAATAATTTCATTCCTAACCCTGTCAGCCCTCGAGAATACACACATCCAACGCAACATCCTCATTTTCACCACCTTTAATTTTTGGATATGAGAATTCTTAATTGGCCAACACTCTGCTTCATACAACATAGCAGATCGGACTGCAATTCTATAGAATTTGCCTTACAACTTGGGGGGCACCTTTTTATCGCATAAAATTCCTGAAGCGAGCCTCTATTTCATCCAACGGCCCCAATACGGTGAGAGACATCCTCATCTATCTCTTCATTCCCCTGAATCGTACACCCGAGATACTTAAAACTATCCCTCTTTCAAACCGGCTGGGAAAAACTATCCCTCCTTTATATATATATATATAGAGAGAGAGAGAGAGAGAGAGAAAGAGAGAAAGAGAGAAAGAGATATTTATTAATGTAAGAAAAATAGCAACCAAACATTGACCTTGAGCTTTGGGCCATTTTTTTTCTTTTTAAAAAATAGACTTTCATCAAGCCCAATTTCAGTTTCTTCTATGCCTGGACTGATTTTTAGGCCTGTTCTGCTACCAAATCATTCGACTTTGACCATTTACTAATAGACTTTCCTATGTGTGCAGGTGGAACAATTACATTAGCCAGTGCAAAACAAGTAAAAATCAACTTTGCATGTTGTTCCATGTGCTTTTACTAATCACTTTCTTTGTAGTGGTGTGTTCCGAAGTTGTCGACTCCTGATCAAGTACTGAAGAGAATCTTGCATTGTACCTCACAATGGTGTAATTAATGTAGGTAGCTTATATTAATTGCTAATTTCACGACTCAAACACGTGACCTTTAAATCACATGGAAATAACTCCCACAAGAGACTAAACCTTTTGTTTTTATTAATTTTTCTTTTTATGTTTTGGGTTTCAGGTTATTGTAATTGCAAGTTTTAAGCTTGATCAGTGAATAAGATTGTGCACATGTTTAAAAAACACACGAGATGCACATACAATGCACAAAATGTACATGTGACGCGCTAGATGCACATGTGATGCACCAGATGTACGTCTAATGCACGCAGATACTAATTATTTTATTCAATATACTTGAGAAATTTTACTCAGAGTTGATTTTAGGTCACCAATTCGATTGATTTACCTCACGAATTAGTTATATCAATTTCTTTTGTGCCTGCTGGACTGATTTTTAGGCATGTTCTGTTGCCAAGTTGTTCGACTCTGGCCCATTTACTAATAGACTTTACTATGTCTAGAGGTGGAATAATTACTCCAGTTATTACAAAAAAATAAAAATCATCAACTCTGTATGTTTTTTATGCGCTTTTACTAATCGTTTATTTACAGTGGTGCATCCCCAAACCGTCGAAACCGGATCAAGAACAGAGGAACAATATCAAGTTCATGTGTGAAGAGCAAAGGATGATCAGCTGCTCTTTGATTCAGCCCGGAGGACCTTGCTTTAGCCCCAACTAGGGGTGGCAAATGAGCGGGTCGAGCCGGATATGGGCGGATCAAAAGCGGGTCATGTGAAAATGGATAAAATATCCAATCCAATCCAACCCATATTTGATTATGGATAAAATGGATAATATGGATATCCATATTATCCGTTACTTCTTATTATGTAAAGACAAAAGTACTCTTATATTACAAGAAAAACTAGATGACTTAGCAAACATAAGTTTCTAATCATTTAATGGAAAAATTACAGAAACTAGCATCCTTAAGACTATAATTACAATAAATAGCAACACTTTTTCAAAATTACAACTTATAGCAAAAGTAACAATATTTTACCCACTTCATAGTAATAGAAGAATATGTATTTTTCAGTTGTGCATATGTATTTATGAGTAATACATATATATTTGTATATGTATTTATATAGCAACATTTTACTTAAATACAAATACAATTTGTTATTTTTCGTAATTATGAAACTGTTGCTATAAAAGTTATAATTAAGGCTACAGAGTTGCTGTTTCTGAAATTTTTCCTTATTTAATTTAGCCTAGGTTTCGATTAATTACAATTCATAGCCTCTCTTGCTAATTAAATACACTCCATAACCCCTCTCTTTTATTTCTCCCTTAACTATCTCTTTTTCTCTTTCTTTTTGTTTCTTTTCCAGCTATTTTTTCTTCTTCTTTTTTTCCTTTTTCCTTTTCCTTTCCTTTCTTTTTTTTTTCATTTTTTATTTTTTGTTTCTCATTTTTTATTTTCCATTTTTTTATTTTTCTGTTTTTTATTTATTTTTTTCATTTTGTTACATTTTTTGGTCATTTTTCCCTTTTTTATATTTTCTTTTTCATTTTGCTTTGTTCATTTTTTTTTTTCATTTTTTATATTTTTTTCTCTCATTTTTTGGTTGTTGTATTTTATATTTATATGTAACATACAATATACTTCAAGTAAATTTATTATTTGTATTTTAATAGTTTAAAATATTTATAATTTATTATTTATATTTGTACACAAACAAGTGTATGAATTTATTGTATTTGTTTGAGTCTAAAATATACAAATATGCATGCATCATTTATACAAAAGTATCGTTAGTATTTGTATGTCAATTTTACCATTTGTATTTGTATATAAACAAGTACCATTGGTATTTGTATAGTTTAAGTTGTATTAACATGTATCATATTTGATACAATTATATCAATAAAAACAAAAATACAAATGATAGTATGAACTATAAAATAAAAATACAAATGCAATTATATCAATAAATATAAAATATAAATAATAGCGTAAACTATAAAATAAAAATACTCATCCAAGTACAAACTATAAAATACAAACACAATTATATCAATGAATATAAAAAGAAAAATGAGAAAGAAAATTTTAAAAAGGAAAAAAGAAGAAAAAAAGAGAAATAGAAATTATGGAGAGAAGAGAGAAAAAAACGAAAAAGGAAAAAAGAAAACAAAAATAGAAAAAAAATAAAAAGTAAAAAAAGAAAAAAGAAAAAAAAAAGAAAAAGGGTGGTTCAAATAATTTAAATGAAAAAATTCATATTTTTAAAATTAAAAAGTTATGAAAATAAAAATTCAAAAAATGGAAAATATTTTCTATTATTTTTTTAAAAAATATTTTTGAAAAAAAAAAATCTTCATTCCAAACACACCCTTAATAAGTATACTTTAGATATTGCTACATCTTCACACATGTCATACTTTTAAGGAGAGTGTAATTGGTGGATACCCATGGGTTATCCATATTTTAGGATGGATAATATAGATTGATCCATATTTGACCCACTATTAAATGGGGTGAATACCCAACTCATTTAACATAGACAAAACGACCGGATAACCATATAATTTATCCATTTTGCCACCCCTAGCCCCAACACAACTATCAACCATGCCTCGGTAGTAATGAATTTTTACTACCCGTCAGACCCAAAACCAATCTCCATTTTGGTTTAGGGACAATGCGCTTATCACAATAATTGATCCAAGTAAAACTGTCGTTTCTTTTTCTTTATTTTAATTACCATAACAAGAAAATTAAAAGACAAAAGCAATTTGATGTATGGAGAATCTTGCATTGTACCTTACGGCATTGTAATTAATGCAGGTAGCTTATATTAATGGTGAATTTCACGACTCAAACAAGTGACCTTTAATCATATGGAAATATCTCCCACAAAAGATTAAACCTTTTGTTTTTATTAAATTTTTCTTTTCATGTTTTGGGTTTGCAGGTTATTAGAATTGCAAGTTTTGAGCTTAGTCAGTAAATAAGATTGTGCATATGTTTAACAATCACACGAGATGCACAAGCACAAAATATACATGTGACGTGCTAGATGCACATGTGATGCACCAGATACACGTGTAATGCATGCATATACTAATTATTTTATTCAATATACTTGAAGCATTTTACTTAGAGTTGATTTTAGGTTATCAATTCGATTGATTTACCTCATGAATTAGTTATACTCAATTTTTTCTGTGCCTGCTGGACTGATTTTTGGGCTTGTTCTGCTGTCAAATTATTCGACTTTGGCCCATTTACTAATAGACTTTTGTAACGTCCCGAATCTGATACCCAAAATGTTACACGGTGCTCCTGACCTCGAAGGACCACAAGCTAATCCATGACTGATATCTGTAACTGAGCACTGAATAAGATATTGTAAATATGCGGAATATAAGCTGTAAGGCCATAAGGTTCAAAACTGAACTAATACTGAATATAAAACAATGTCTATAATGGGGTATAACAATACCCAAAACTGAAATAAACTGTCTGAAATATGTTGTAGTCTAAAAAACTGTAGTCTGAGAGCCTCTAAACTGTCTGAAATCTGTGGAGTTGATGGTACATGTCCCCAACTAACTCCGAACTACTAAAATAAACTAAGTAATGAAATAATCATGCTATCCTCGAATGATGAGGACTCACTGCTAGTCTAACTGCTGAACATCTGATCTACTAAGGATGCTCGGGAGCTCATGCTTCTAAACCTATGGTATCAAACACCATAGCTCAAATGCGTCATTATGTTTGAATGTACTGATATGCAAGTGAGGTAAGGCTAAATGCAAGGGTTCATATGCATAAACAATACTGACTGACTGCACAACATAAATGCATGGATAAGGGGCTGTAACTAAATTCGTGATAACATGATTACTGAGTCTGAGTACTGATAACATGAGATACTGATAACTGTATAACTAAAATAACTGATACTGAGCGACTGTATCTGACAGTCTAGGTTCTGATGGAACTAGCTAAGTTTTATATTATTCTGAGTTGACTGTATCTGACAGTCGTGAATTCTATAGAACTATCTGAGTTCTATTATTGAGACTGAGACTGAGACTGAGACTGTGGGAAGTAGTTATCTAACTGACATTCCCCTAATACGCCATTATGGCTAAGTTGGGGTCCAATCTATAACCCAATTGAAAGGGTGTCAATACTGTGCCACTAGTAAGGACAAACTATGAGTGACCCTCATATAATAAGTTACTCTAATGAGAACGGTGGAACCCCCATATAACAGGTTAAGACACCTCATCTTCCCTCATATAATATGTTATGATGTCTCAACCTACGTTGGCTACGTAGTTCTGGAACGCAAGGACTGCTTCTAAAATCACACCCTCTACTGGTAGGTGACTTCCCATCCTCGGGTTCACTCGATGCTGAATCCTACTCCCAACTGAATAGACACTGAACTAATTATACTGAGATGAACTGGACTAAGTTCCATGGACTGACGGAATAGTACTGAATTTTGTTAATCTGACTGAGTTCATGAGATTACTGAATTTTCCTGAGTCATCTAACTGACTGAATTCTACTGATCATGGCATGACTGAGATTATCATGAAACAGACACTGGCTCTAGGCACACAGCTAAATTGTCGGGTACAAGTACCCCCAGGACTCGATAGAAGGAAACTGACAAGACATGACATTCTTGAATACACGACCGATATCAACAATCCATAATACAATAAGTTGGGGATTTCATGAAGTACATGGTTATCATAAGCTTGTACATGAATAGGATTGCATGTAAACATGGCATAATTTCATAAGGCTAATTCATGATCAATCCAACAATATTTACAAGGCATGTTAATAGCATGGAAGTCATTTGAACATAAAGGTAAAACACGAATCCATCACTTAGTCACAATTTATCGATATTACATAAGTTTTAGTCCCTTAGGCATTTTATCAAAAACCTTATATGCACAACTTAGGGCATAGGTATAATCATCAATTAACACATCATGAACCACTCAATTCATGGATTTCAACTCATATGCTAACGTAGTTTCATAAATACACATAAAGACTCCAACTGCGCAATCATACAATAAGATAAACATGGTTACAAACAACCCACAACACAAATATCATGATTTATAATTTGAAATAGGGTTCTTGAACTTTATGGGTAAAAGAAACCCATAAATCAACACCATACATACCTTAGTTCTTGATTCTACGAAGATTGACGGAGAGATTCTTGAATTTGAGTCTTGATTTCTTGAGATAGGATTTTTGCCTCCTGAGAGAGAGTGATTTATTTCTTGAGAAATGTGGGTAAACAATGAGATAATAGGCCTTTTTTAGGGTTTAATATTGTGTATAGGCTAATTTGTTTTTTTTTTTTTAAATTTACCAAACAACCCCAGAAATTAGATGACGAAACCTGAAAAATTCTAATTTTACATGCTGGCGCACCGCGATGAAATCGCCCCAGCTTACTGGAAACTGGACAATTTGGAATCTGCATGGTGGCGCGACACGGAGCTATCGCGTTGCCACTTTGTTTGCGACCAGGAAGTTTGGCGCGACACGGAGACATCGTGGAGATTCACTAGAAAAAGGATAATTGTGAACTAGGATTTTGGCGCGACGTGTTACTATCGCAGAGAAATACTGGAAATTGACAATTGTCATTTTGGCATGCTCCACGACGCGTTGATGGCTCAGGTGATACATTGTCTTACTAAAAAGGCTCTAACTCTTCGTCTGGGTGTCGGATTTGGGAGAATTTGGTATCGATGGAAAGCTTATTCAATTTACCACATGATAAAAAATGAAAATCTTAAAAATACCACATGTATAAAGTGGATTAATCTTTAAAATAAATCTTTGATATCTTTGGAACGAATTTAAGCTAGGTAGAAGTACGGGGCATTACAATATCACTCCCTAGGGAACATTCGTCCTCGAATAAGACTTATTAGGAGGGGAGGAATGATAATTGAAGTACATACTGAACATGAACCACTGAAACATGATTACATGACTGACATGACAGATAAGTTGATTGTATTATACTGAGCATGCATATCTGATGCATGATTTCATGACTAAACTGATTCATGAATGCATGACTGGTATTTATGATAAACTTAGTTTCTCACAAGGAGAATGCATATCTGATGCATGAATACATGACTGATCTGATGCATGAACACGTGATTGAATATGCAATGGTATTTTATGCCATATTTATAATGGGAATCTGAGCATGAAACTAGTTTATAACTGAAATTCGAACATGAAACTGAATAAGCTTAAGGAAAGCTATAATCTTTGGCTAAGTCTGGATTATCAGAGAAGAGGTGAGGGTACTTGTATCGCATGTCTGCTTCTGACAAGTAGCTCCCTCAACGGACTGATTCCGCCAAAGAAATTTGACTAGAGGGACCTCTTTGTTCCTCAGTCTGCGAATCTAGTAGTCAAGAATTTCGACTGGAATCATTTCCAAAAAGAGGTTGTTCTGAATATCTATGCCCTCAATAGGGACTATGACTATTGGGTCACCTATGCACTTCTTGTGCAAAGAGACAAGGAAAACTGGATGAACTGAGGCTAGATCTGAAAGCAACTCGAGATCATAAGCTACCTTGCCAAAACGACTGAGAATTTTGAAGGGACCGATATATCGGGGACTGAGCTTTCCCTTCTTTCCAAACCTTTTCACTCCCTTCATGGAAGAGATTTTCAAACACACAAAATTTTCTGACCTCTTCTCGAGATCCTTTCTCAACACGCATGAACGGGAATTTGAGAACATGGCTGAGTTTGTAACGTGTGACGTGAACTGGGTATCGTGAACTGAACTGAGCCATTGATTACATGGAATATGGTTGATATTGGAGCTATAGGGTCAACCTATGGGTACCCACAACTCCAAACTGGATTCGTTACGCGAAAAAAAATTAGAGGGTTTAGGGTACGATAGCTCAGGGGTTATATAGCATCTCCCCCTTGGGACATCATGTCCCTAGAAGAATACTGACTTGACTGAGATACTGAGGAAAACTAGGACGATGCACAAGACACCTACAAACTAAATCGAGACTGAATATCTGAGATCTGAAAATGAGACATAATGCATGAAGTGAGCTGATCTTTCAACTACTGGGAATTTTTATCTTGGAATAGATACATTCCTGAGATTTCTGATAGTAGGCCTAGGTGGAAAGATGGGAAACCACACCATATGAACTTGTTTCCTGATTTCTAAACTGAATTACTGGCTGATCAATCTAACTCATACTGAAAACTTATACTTAACTGAAGTACTTCTTCTTCACCTGAGACTACTAAAAATATTTGCATGAGTGTTGAGCATGAATGCCTAAACTTACTAACTTATCTGATTAACTGAATGACTGATAGTAGAATACTAGGTCTGCAAGACAGAACTTTACTTAGTCTTGAATAACTGGATTGCAACTGCAGAGCATTATGCATATGAGATAAGGACTGACTAAGTGATATGAGATACTGAGCATGAATTGAGGGTAACTGTATTATTTAAGAATGCAACACCAAGAGTACAATATGCTTCTAGAACAATCATATAAACTGAGGTACTGGAAGGCTGATAACTGTAAGCTATGGTCAAGTAAACCCAAAACTAAACAGAGTTACCGACCTGATTAGTGGACTAGGACTGGGACTGGGATTATAGATAAGACGGTAATTAAAACTATAACCATAACTAAGACTGTAGTTGGGACTAAATACTGGTTTCTAATAACTAAGGTTTAGACTGGTACTGAAGTACCGAATTCTAAGACTGAACACTAATTACTGAGTACTGAATACTGAAACTGTAATTGAGATGGAAACTAAATTTTTGATAGTTACACGATAGGGGCTGACATAAGTCAAAGATCTAAATGCACACTCACACTCTGTACTTTCCAAACTTCTAAATACAACCTCTTGCTAGCTGTTTACTAGCTCACTAACATGACATTCAAGCCTATCTTCAAACTACACCCTCGTGTAAAACAAACCTGCAGCAATCTTCTCTTAACATATAACATTTACTCTCTCCTATTTAAGCAACTTCCCATCACTACACTATTTTCACAAAGAGAGCTCACTGAAGGGTTAAATCAGGAGGACCTGAAGCATAAATAGGCACTAACCGAACTTGACACTCGACTGAAGCCTGAGGAATAGAATATAAACAACATGGATTCACCAAGAGGTCTAAACTGAGGATATGCATAACATAGTCTGAATTTAACTGATCAGTAGAGGCGTAGCATGAGCCATGGAAATTGAGTATACTGTAAATCATGATATGTGTACATGAGTCATGAGATGCATGATATGAGTTTGGAGTTTTCTGCATTTGTGGAACATGATTTGTATTACTGAGGGGAATAGAACTGAACTCCTTATACTGGGAACTGGAATCGTACATGATTCTATGGAAAGCGTGTGAATATAAGTTGTGTTCATGGAACTGAGATGTGAAGCATGTGCAGCCATCATGCTGACTGAAGTACCAAAATTTACACTGAGATAAGGATGGATCGGGAATTATCTTCCCTTATCTCTTTTCTATACGTACTGGCACTACTACTGGAATTTGAGAGCCTGAATTGGTCACTTGATCTATCATATCCCCTTTAACTATAAGCCGTCATCACAAGTCTGTGAACACTTTACTAAACTCTAAAAATTTGGGACAGTCAAACTCAAAACCAATCTCTATGTTGATTTAGGGATAGTGCGCTTATCATAATAACCGATCCAGGTAAAACTGTCTTTTCTTCTCTTTTTTTTAACTACGACAACAAGAAAATTAAAAGATAAAGGCAGTTTGATGTATGGAGAATATTGCATTGTACCTCAAGATGGTGTAATTAATGTTAGTAGCTTATATTAATGGCTAATTTCATGACTCAAAACATGACCTTTAAATCACATGAAAATAATTCCCACTAGAGACTGAACCTTTTGTTTTTATTAATTTTTTCTTTTCATGATTTGGGTTTGTAGGTTATTGTAATTGCAAGTTTTGAGCTTGGTCTATAAATAAAACTGTACACATGTTTAACAAACACACGAAATGCACGTACAACACACAAATGTACATATGACGCACTAGATGCACATGTAACGCACCAGATGCACGTGTAATGCACACAGATACTAATTATTTTACTCAATATACTTGAGACATTTTACTCAGAGTTGATTTTAGGTCACTAATTCAATTGATTTACCTCACGAATTAGTTATACTCAATTTCTTCTGTGCCTGCTGGACTGATTTTTGGGCCTATTCTATTGCCAAATTATTTGACTTTGGCCCATTTACTAATAGACTTTTCTATGTTTAGAGGTGGAATAATTACACCAGTCAGTGCTAAACAGATAAAAATCATCAACGCTGCATGTTTTTTCATGTGCTTTTACTAATCATTTTATTTGCAGTGGTGTGTCCCCAAGCCGTCGACATCGGATCAAGAACTGAGGAAGAATATCAAGTTCATGTGTGAAGAGCAAAGGATGACCGACTGCTCTTTGATTCAGCCCAAAAGACCTTACTTTAACCCCAACACAGTTATCAACCATTCATCGATAATAATAAATTTGTACTACCAATTAAATTCAAAACCAATCTCTATGTTGGTTTAGGGACAGTGCGCTTATTACAATAACTGATCCAGGTAAAAACTGTCTTTTCTTCTCCTTTTTATTAATTACCACAACAAGAAAATTAAAAGATAAAGGTAGTTTGATGTATGGAGAATCTTGCATTATACCTCACAACGGTGTAATTAATGTAGGTAGCTTATAGTTAATGGCTAATTTCATGACTCAAACACGTGACCTTCAAATCACGAAACCTTTTATTCTTATTAATTTCTTCTTTTTATGTTTTGGGTTTGCAGGCTGTGGTAATTGCAAGTTTTGAGCTTAACCAGTATATATGATTGCGCACATGTTTAACAAATATATATGTGTGTGTGTGTGAGAGAGAGAGAGAGAGACTTATTTTTTAAAAGACATATATGTACTAATTGACACAAAATGCACGTATGATGCACGAGATACACAAGATGCACGTGTGACGCACGAGAAGCATGCAGAAACATACATAAATCTCAAATTTTTATGTGTTCTGACACTTTAACCCATAACTATGTTTAATTACATCATATATATCCCAGATTTTTATAGTTATGATACATCTGTTATACTGTGATACATATAGATTGTGATACATTTAAAGCAGAATTGTTGTTTATTTAAGAAAGTAACGGATTATCTTTTATTTTGTGAAGCAAATCACGCACAATTAGTTACATACTGAATTAATGGGATTCACAAAATCAGCAATACCCCCAATTAACTTTCAAATTTCAAGCAAATCATATATACTGATTTTAGTTATATCAAAAATTTCTTCGTTCTTACTTCTCCAATTTTCTGATTAATTTCAATGGCGATCATAACTGTGTTATTGTGATTCATGAAAAAGTTTCGTACCGAGATTTAATGAATGCTATACCATTGAATGAAAAAGCTTCGTACCGAAATCTGACTAACAAAGGTCTGATTTTATTTGAGTGTTACATATCAGTAAATGATATTTTATTTTAGTGATACATCTTTAAAATATGGGATACATTTTTCTAAATTACCCTGCATTGTTGTTTCATTTTTAGTAAGTTAATGTTTGCGATACTTTTATAAGCATTGACCTATATATCATATGTTGAAAATTATGATTCATACATTTTTTTTGCTTACTGTATTTTGTGTTTTCTTGATAAATTATAATAAAAATTGAGCTACATATTATAGTTTTTTTTATTTTACAGAGAATTGGTGATTTCTTTATTAGTTAATTATTACTTGTGAAACATTCGAAATGCTTAGCTTATATATTGTTCACTTGTAGTTGAACATTAGATTAGCAATAGTGAATCATACTTTTAGTTTATTTGATTTGATTTTATTTGTTGCATTAGCTTAAAAAAGTATGTGATACATCTAAATTTTATGTGATATATTTGATTGTATTTTCTATTAATATCAATATATTCAATATTTATGATATCTTTAGCATACATGATAACATATCTTTAAGTTCAAAATTTCTGATTCATATTTAAAGAGTGCGAGTTAGTGTAAAAGTTGTGAGTTGCATTTAGAGCATATGTGATACATTTAATGTAACTGTCACAAAGTTCTTTGTAGTCGGATCTCTACTGATACCAGATGTATCGTAACGATACATCTGGAAATCAAATGCATCATAAAGAAACATCTGAAAAATACGCCATCACTTTGAAAAAATCATTTATTATACATATTTATTTTGTAATTTTTATCATTCATATTCTATTATGATTAACGTAACTGTACATTAAAAAATATTTTTTAAGTTTGGGAATCAACGAACTACATCTACAGTTTGTGTGAAGAAGGAAGAAAATACATAGTTCGATTGGATAATAGAACATGCAACTATGGTAGAATTCAGCTTGACGAGATACCATGTGTGCACGCTATTGTTGTTTTGAAAAGCAAACATGTAAAAGAAATGAAGTCATATTGTCATGATTACTACAAAAAGAAGACACTAGTCAAAACGTATGAAATGTCACTTTGTCCAATGCTCGACAAACTGGATTGACATGTACTAGTGGAGGTGTTCAAAGATGTGATTTTGCCTCCAAAACATAAAAGACCACCAGAAATACCTAATAAAGGGAGACAAAAGAAAAGTAGTGAAAAGTTTTCATCAATCTCAAATTATTGTGGAAAATGTGGGCGTGACAGTCATAACAGACGCACCTGCAACTACTTTTCAAAAGGGATGTGATATTTTTGTTTGAAATAAAATCTGAAATGTTTATTAAGTTCAATGTTATGAATTCAATAATTTGAGTTAATTTCACAAAAATACGTTTCATGAGTTATCAAATAATTATTTGCAATTGATACATTAAGCGTTTATGAAAGTTATATGGTTCATATTAAATGTTTATGAAAGTTATGTGATTCATATTAAACGTTTATGAAAGTTATATGATTCATATTAAACGTTTATGAAAGCTATGTGATTCGTATTAATAATGCCTGATTTAGTGTTATGACGTTTTAACACATATGGTATGTTAGTAATATTTTTTTTCGGGTGAAAAGCATTTTCCCCCTTAAGTTTACTTTAAAAATCAAACTCTCTCCTCTACTTTGAATAATATGCATTCTCCCCCCTTTTACCTTGACAATGTCTATTTTAACATTGGCATTAGCAATATCTTCATATAGTATACATTATTTATTTTAGTCAAGTATTTATATATATTCTTATTTAAATTTTTTAGTTTAACCTTTTTAATGAACTTGTCACAAAAGCTAATGTTATTTTTTATGATTGTTATTTTATTGAGATAATGTACAAGTATTTTTCGTCTCCCCCAAAAGAAGTACAAAAATATTCTAATACTTGACTGTCTGATCAGCGAAAAATGAGTTTAGGTGGTACTGGGTCCCCCTTAAAATTTAAGTTTGTCATAGCAACTTCACATATACCTTATACCTTATCTCTTATTTACATGCATTAAGTGTGTGTGTATGTAATATATATACATACATACATATATATATATATATATATATATACATACATGCATATATATATATATATATATATATATATACATACATACATATATATATATATATACATACATACATACATACATATGTATAGAGGTACATACATACATATATATATACATGTATATTTATATATATATATATATATATATATATATATATATATGCACATGAGTTTCGATATACTCCCTAGATTCTTTCTTAATTGTCACTTTTCGTTTTTCCAGGTCAACCTACATAAATTTTGACAAATATTTTAAGATATGTTTTTTTCATTTTATTAATATGAAGAAGGATTGAAACTTATGGCATTTTTCATATATTTTCTGATCATCTAAATTTTAAATTTAAATATTAAATTATACATCTTAAAATGTTGGTCAAAGTTCATGCAGGTTGACCTCAAAAAGCAAAATAGTGACAATTAAAAGTGAACAGAGGCAGTATATATTTATAATATAAATAAACTTTTGAATTAATTTAGTATAAAATATATCTCCATTTTTGTTATATGATATTATATTACATGCATTGAAATATGTTTATAAAATTATTTTTATTTGTTATTTTCACTGGTATAAATAGATATTACAGTTTTAATTATTATTAATAAATAAATTTTCATACCATGGTCATTTATTTCATTTAGAACATCACTAACTTATATACTTAATATATGTTTCTCACTTTTTTTGTCTAGAAAATAATTTTTTTTTATTTACAAAAATTTACTATATATATTAAAAATAAAAAATATAATAATTTTAAAGAGGTAAAAAAGATAAATATTAATAGATTAAGGGTAAAATAGGTATTTAAAAAAGACAAGTAGGAAAAAGGGGGAAGAATGCTTATTGTTTAAAGTTGAGGGGGGAGTTTGATTTTTAAAGTAAAGCTGAGGAGGGAAAATGATTTTCACCCTATTTTTTTCATAGTTAAAAAAATGTGATACGTTTTAAACTCCTTAACTAATTTTGAAAAAAAAAAAAAAAGCATAGCATAATTGTGCTTCATATTACTTATATCAAATCTGCAATATATGAATCAGCTACATATGTATTTCACTAACTTGCTTAGTCGTTATGAATCAAACATGTAATAGACAATGACAAATACAATCATAACATAAAACTAACATAATATGGTCAAAAATGATAGGAATGCTTCATTTCATAATCGAAAATGTCATGACAGTAACTGTAAGAATACTTAAAACTAGTAGTCATGAAATATCCGAAAAACTATTTGGTTATATTTCATATTGATATCAATATATATGATATCTTTAGCATACATGACAACATATGTTTAAGTTCAAAATTTTTTATTCATATTTAAATAGTGTGTTTTAGTGTAAAAGTTGTGAGATGCATTTAGATCGTATGTGATACATTTAATGTAACTGTCACAAAGTTGTTTTGCAGAGTTTTGAATCTCTACTCATATCATATGTATCATAATGATACATCTAGAAATCAAATATATCATAAAGATACATCTGAAAAATATGCCATCACTTTGATAGACAATGACAAACACAATCATAACATAAAAATATCATAATATGATCGAAAATGGTAGGAACGTTTCATTTCATAATCGGAAATGTCATGACAGTAACTATAAGAATACTGAAAACTTAAAACTTAAAACTAGTAGTCTTGAATTATCCAGAAAAAACTTAAAACATAACAAACAATCATCAATTTGTCAAACAATAACTACTAGACAACTATGGCTCGACATCTATCATCTTCGTATTCTCTGATGGAATGAAAGTGCATTTAGGCCCAGGCAGATCCCGATTGTAACTAAGATATCCATTAGATGCCTTGTTCACTCCATAATTCCATAACAATGACGTGTATCTGATACGATGCAACCCTGAATTAAACTCTGAAGAAGGTATTGAATCCCATCACTTAAAAACACAGCATATGCCTCAATAAATAATCTAAAATCCCTACAAAATATCTTGATTTTGACCCAAAACTGGTGCTGCGGAAGATTTTGATTCCTTTATCTTTCAGAACTTCTGTAAGTCTGTCTACTACATTGAGCTTGTGAGCACTGTCATATCTTAAGTTGTGGTAAGATCGATTTTTTACAACTAAATTAAAATTTTGCCAAAAACAAATATTGAGAATAACACTAATTAAACAATGATTCATATGTTAAATATATCACCTATTTATAAATGAATCTAAAAATATAATAAGTATAAAAAAAGTTAAGACATATATATCACCAATAATCTAATTGTCAATGTATCACTCTTACATTGTCAAACAAAATGTATCACCAATAATATAACAACAAATGTATCACTAACAGTGTCAACAAAATGTATCACCCATTTATTGATATAACAAATGTATCATTCATATGAATCACCATTACACTCATATAGAGATAACAAACGTATCATTCATATGAATCAATATTATACTATGAAAATGTAATGAAAAATTAACAATTTTATATATGTATCAAGCGCGTTTTTAAAAAAAATATGTATCACCTATATGTATTGCTGACGAATCCAATAGTTGATTTAGTGGAAAATTAAGGATCTGCTCTACTTTTCCTGATCTTCCATTTGCATGTCCAATTCTTAAATTACTCCAGCAAAATCCTTTCTAATATTCTTCATTTTTTCTGGATCATTACGATGCTTTGACCTATTTCCAGAAAAATTTAAAAAAAATGTTGAAATCCGAAAATCTCAAAAAAAAAAAAAAAGAAATTTGTCCCGTTTTTGTATTTGAGCTGATAGTTGAGACTTAGATTTGGGATATTTTAGTGTGTTTTGTTGCTTCTTGTGTTAGTCCCTTCTTCACTAACACTTATAGAGTCTAGATCTAAATTTTGAGTCATTTTCAAGTTATTTTTGAACTTTGAAGGTTGTTGTTTTTTGAGGATTGGTGGCTTGAAAGAGTGTTATTGCAGTTTGTTGTTGAGATTGTGGCTTAAAAGCGTTGTTTTTTTATGTTGTTGTTGAGGGTTGGAGCTTGAAAAATGTGTTTTTGATGTGTGGGATCCAACTTGAACCATAGAACTTGTCACGACCCGATTTCTCAAATCGTGATGGCGCCTACCTTATCCCACCAGTAGGCAAGCCAAACCATAGCCCGGAATGATAGGTAATGGGCTATTAGGCAGAGACAAAATAAAAGATTGCGTATGATAATAAAAACCTCAATAATAGGTGAAAACTAATAAGAAAGCATATGTATTATATCAAAATGAGAGGAGGAAAAAGGACCAGCTATACAAATGAATCCCTCCCAAGACCTGATAAGGTCAGTACTAGAGCCACTACTAACAGGTACCCAGAGTACTAGACAAAAATCTAAAATGTACACAAGTAATCTCGAGTGAAAAAGACTAACTAGGGTAGATACAGGGGGATCAGCCTCGGACGACATTAAGATTACCCTGCTATAAACCAGCACTGAAAGGTAAGAACCATGTCAACGCCGACTGCTAGTACCTGGATCTGCATCAGGAAAAGGATGCAGAAGTGTAGTATGAGTACCAAAAACAACGGGTACTCAGTAGGCATCATCGGTCGACTAAGCTTAATACAGAAAAGGTGTAACTACAATGCAAGGACGCAATCTGAGTTATTACAAAATAGGGATGGAAAGGTAAATAACTACCAAGCTATGCAACAGCTGTAAAGGAATAAACTTGTGCAATACAGAAAAAAATAATGATGCAGTAACAAAAAATAAATCAAACATAACCTAATTGAGCCCCCATAAGCCCACTAGGCACACTGAAGAAGACAATTAACCCAACCATACCCCCATAAGCCGATGGGACACACAAGTGATGAAATTAAACATAAATAATCAGATGCCGAACTCGAACCGGAACTCAGAGTAACCCCAACTATAATCAAATGCCGGACTCAAATCCGAGCTCATAGTATCATAATAATCAATTGCCGGACTCGAACCGACACTTATAGTAACCATAACCCACCGATAATATTAAAATCCATATCATAACAATATAAATGTCTAAATAATCATTCATTAATCTTAATTAAAAAGGGATAAATTCAAGTTTTTGCAATTTAGTTTCACGTTCTAAAGTAATAGATGCTATGTTATGCTAAAAGATAATTTTTCAATATTTACTAGAATGGGACCCTAATCCGAATAAATAAGACAGTTTATATAAATCCAATAATATGCATCTACAAGTATTTATTCAAAACTAGCATAATAGTTCACAATTTCGGTATATAAGCTCAATCTAAAAGTAGGTAAACCTAGCCTACCTGGACGCCAAAGCTAGAATATCTGTCCGCGAAACCTCCGAATAATACTAGTAGAACCCGAGCTTGAAATAATTGATTCGGATAATTAATCTTTAATTTAATGCTCAAATGATGCCAAATTATTTTAACCCATAAACTGATACTACCGAAAATATATATATATATAAATATATATATATATATAAATATATATATATATATAAATATATATATATATATATATATATATGCGCGGTATATGATTACATATAAGAATACTAGTACTAGATTTGCCTTTTTGGTTAAAAAAAAAAGATTTTCTCTCTTTATGGAAAGACACTACCAAGTATGTATATATAAAGATGTATAAGAAAAAAGATAGGACTTAATCAAGTGGCACATGTATGGCTGTCACCAAGTAAAATGTTGCTATCCACATATCAATTTCCATGTGTGGTGGTCAAAAACCACAAGTGATGATTTTCTACACTGCGTAGATATATTCGGGTATTGCCTAAATTTGTGGTAAAGTAATTATAATATTTTGAATATACAATATTTAATAGAAAATTATTTCTAACAAAACCTATATTATATAATAATAATATTTTAATATTTTTAAATTTACTATCTCCGCATAAAATATTAATAAATCACAAAAAAAAATTATTATAAAATAATGTAAATATATCATCACTTAAAGAATGTTATCAATATCGAAAATATTCTAGAAAGGTACTAATTTATATTTTTACCAAATGCCAAATTAAATTAAATAATCCACGATACATTTAAATAATACTAAAACTATATGAAAATACAGAGAAATGGCCGTAAGGGTCATTACAACATCCACTACTAAAAGGACTTTCGCACGCGAAAGTAAAAGATAAGGCCATACCTGAAGGCTCAAACAGGTAGGGATACTAGGCGCGCATATCACGCTCGATCTCCCAGGTAGCCTCCTCAACTGGACGGTGACGCCACTGAACCTTAACTACCGAAATATCCTTGGAGCGCAATCGTCTAACATCCCTCACCAAAATAGACGTTGGCTCCTCTACAAACGTCATTCCCTCGTCCAACTGAACTGAGTCCCACTGAAGTACGTGTGACTCATCTGGGATATACTGCCGCAACATAAATACATGAAACACCGGGTGAATGGCTGAGAAGGCAGGTGGCAATGCCAACATATAAGCTACCTCCCCAACTCCCTGTAGGATGTCAAAAGGTCCAATATATCTAGGGCTAAGCTTGCCCCTCCTCCCGAACCCCATCATGCCTTTCATGGGTGATACTCGCAGGAAGACCCTATCACCAACTCTGAAACTCAATGGACGATGTCTGCGATCAGCATAACTCCTTTGTCTGCTCTGAGCTGCTCGTAGCATATCCTGAATCACTCAAACATGATCTAACGAATCACGAAGCAAATCTGTTCCACGAGGTCTAGCCTTAGAAGTCTCAAACCAACCAACAGGAGATCGATATCTCCTACCATACAATGCCTCAAAAGGGGCAATTTGAATACTCAAGTGAAAGCTGTTATTATAAGCAAACTCTGCCAAAGGTAGAAACTGGTCCCACTGACCCCCAAAATCCAACACACATGCGCGGAGTATATCCTCTAGAACCTAGATAGTCCGCTCTGACTTCCCATCAGTCTGGGGATGAAAGGCTGTACTAAAGTCAACCTGGGTCCCAACTCCTCCTGAAATACCCTCCAAAAGCTAGAAGTGAACTGAGAGCCTCGATCGGAAATAATGGACACAGGGACCCCATGTAGGCGAACCCCCTCGTGAATGTAAACACGAGCTAACATCTTGGCACTGTAGAAAACTCGAATGGGGATAAAATATGCAGACTTGTCCAATCGATCCACGATGACTCAAATGCTATCAAAATAATGCGATGTACGAGGCAATCCACCTACGAAATCTATAGTAACTTGCTCCCATTTCCACTCGAGAATGGGTAGCTGCAGAAGCAATCCACTAGGTCTCTAATGCTCAACCTTTACTTGCTGACAACAAAGACATCGAGCCACAAACCCTACTATATCACTTCGCATACCACTCCACCAATAATGTTGCCTCAAATCCCTATACATCTTAGCTGTCTCGGGGTGAATAGAGTATCTGGAGCTATGAGCCTCACGAAGAATCAACTGGATCAAATCTCCAACCTTTGGAACACAAATACGATCGTCAAACCTCAAGACTCCCTCAGAATCTAGGGTAGCCCGCTGAGACTCACCCCTCAACATCTGCTCTCGAAGGCTGCGAAGCCTGTCATCCTCGAACTGACGTCTCTGAATCTTCTCCAACAAGGTAGATCTAGCCTCAACACTAGCAATGATTCTCCGAGGGTCAGAAATATCTAAACGAACCATCATGTTAGCTAAGGACTGAATGTCCAAAGCCAACGGCCACTGAGAATCTGAAATGAAAGCTAAGCTACCCATACTTACTGACTTCAAACTCAAGGCATCCACTACCATATTCGTCTTGCCCGGATGGTAGAGAATAGAGATATCATAGTCTTTCAGCAACTCAATCCACCTGCGCTGCCTCGAATTAAGCTCCTTCTGGGTCATAATATACTAAAGACTACGGTGATCAACAAATATCTCACAGCGGGCCCCATACAAATAATGCCTCCAAATCCTAAGCGCAAATACTACCGCTGCCAACTCTAAGTCATAAGTGGGGTAGTTGCGCTCATGCACGTTCAACTGCCTTGATGCATATGCAATAACACGGCCACGCTGCATCAAAACACACCTCAACCCAACACCAGATGCATCGGAATAAACAGTAAAACCCTTGCCCTCGACAAGAAGAGTCAAAATAGAAGCTAAAGTAAGCAAATTTTTGAGCTTCATAAAGCTTGCCTCACAACTCGCAGACCACTGAAACAGAACCTCCTTCCTAGTCAATCTAGTCATAGGGGCTGCAATAGAAGAAAAAACTTCAATGAACCGCCTGTAGTAACCTGCCAACCTAATAAAGATGCGAACCTCAGAAGGTAACGTACGCCTAGCCCAACTACGAATAGCCTCAATCTTGGTTGGGTCCACCATAATACCGTCCTTGGACACTACGTGCCCTAAGAAAGCTAGAGACTCAAGCCAAAACTCACATTTTGAGAACTTGGCATAAATCCTGTGGTCTCTCAAAGTGCGAAGTATAGTATTCAAATGCTACTCGTGCTCCTCTTTACTCCTCGAATATACCAGAATGTCATCAATAAATACTATCACAAAGGAGTCCAAATATGGCATGAACACGTGATTCATCAGATCTATAAAAGCTGCTGGAGCATTGGTCAACCCAAAAGACATCACCAAGAACTCACAATGACCATAACGACTCCTGAAGGTTGTCTTAGGGATGTCCGCAGCCCTAACTCTCAATTGATGGTAACCGAAACTCAAATCAATCTTAGAAAACACCGCCGCACCTTGAAGCTGATCAAACAAATCATCGATGTGAGGCATAGGATACTTATTCTTCACAGTAGCCTTATTCAACTGCCTGTAGTCGATACACATACGCAAGGAGCCATCTTTCTTCTTCACAAACAAAACTGGAGCACCCCAAAGAGATACACTCGATCTGATAAATCCCTTACCCAGAAGATCCTAAAGTTGACTATCCATCTCTTTCAACTCAGCAGGAGCCATACAATACGGAGCCATAGAAATAGGTCGGGTACCAGGCTCGAGATCAATAATAAACTCTATATCACGCTCAGGAGGAAGGCCAGGTAGGTCGATCGGAAATACATCAGAAAACTCGCGAACAACAGGGACGGAGTCAAGTGGGGAACTCTCAATACTAACATCCCATATATATGCAAGAAAAGACTCACAACCCCTCGATATCAGTCTCCTAGCCCGAATGTATGAAATAATCCCCATCGGTGTGCGGCTAACAGAACCCTGCCACACAACTGGGGGTACTCCAAGCAAAGATAAGGTAACGGTCTTAGCAAAATAATACAAGACCGTACGGTAAGGAGACAACCAATTCATGCCTAGAATCACGTCAAAATCTACCATATCTAGGACAATAAGGTCAATATGAGTATTAAACTCCCGAATAGTAACCAAACAAGATCTATATACCCAATCCACTACTAAAGAGTCACCCACTGGGGCAGCCACACGTAACAGCATAGATAAAGACTTCAAACATAAACCCAGTCGCGATGCAAAATAAGTAGAACTATATAAAAAGGTGGAACCGGGATCAAAAAAAGCATAAGCTGACTGATGGAACACGGAAATCGTACCTGTGATCACAGTATCCGAAGCCTCAGCCCCTGATCTACTTGGAACTGCATACAAATTACCCTGTCCACTACTAGACTGGGTATCTGCCCTACCTCCCTGCAGACCACCTCTAGAACCCTGAGAACCACCTCTATGACACTGTATACCACCCCTACCTAACGGGGGCACTGATTTGATCGGCTGCACAGCCAGAATTGGAGGCTCAATCATACTACGCCGAGGACACTCACAAGCGAAGTGACCAATAAATTCGCAGTCATAACATGCCCCGGGCACCCTGCTCTGACTAGAAGGTCCAGCGAATCCAGAATGACCACCCCTACTCGACGATCCTGATGAACAACCCTCTGCGGCTGGCTGCTACTCTAACCACTGAAACTACAATAGACTGGCTGACCTCTATCGGATATCTGCAGCGATGCCTTAACTGGCCGACTAGGTTGACCCTGATACTGAGAAGACTGCTGATGAGGGTACCTACTGTGAAATCCTCAGCCTGAGGACTGTGAACCACTCTAACTACCCTGGTAGCATGGTCTCTTATCGCTGCCCCCTTGGGCCTCACGATCCATATCCTCTATGGAATAAACATGCTAGGCTATCTCTGAAAAACACTTCCCTGAAGTCACCAAACTCTATGTAGCTCTACGGAGTGACAATCTCAATCCCCTGATAAAGCATCGAATCCACTCATACTCCGTATCCAGAATCATAGTGGCGTGTCTGGATAACTCATGGAATCTCACCTTATACTCAGCCACTGTCATAGAGCCCTATCTCAATGTGGTAAACTCATCCCAGAGATACTCACGCATGCTACGAGATATATACTTCCCCAAGAAAGCCTCGAAGAACTAAGTCCAAGTCACTGGTGGAGATCCAGCTGGCCTGGAATCAAGATAACCTGCCCACCACCTCCTCACTGCCATGTCGAACTACTAAGAAATAAATTCTACTCCTCGTGCCTCAACCATTCCTAAATTCCGCAACCGTTGCTCGCAACTGGATAGGAACTCATAAGCATCCTCTCCTGGGGTCCCGACAAACCTGGGTGGAGTCAATCTCAAAAATCAATCCAACATCTTCTGCTCCTCTGTAGACATAAGTGGATGGGCTACTACCGGCTGTGGAACTACTGGTGCTGGCAAAACCTCTACCCTAGGTGCCGTTGCCGCAGGCTGTGCCCCTAAATCTATACCACCCTGTCCTGCTGGCTGAACTCTTATGACCGGTGGACCACCAACTAACCCCAATAACTGAACTAATGTATCCCGAATAACCAAAGAAGATATAAATCTGGGTGGAGCCTGGGCTACCCCCTGGCCCACCTGCTGATGTGGCGGAATATTTAGAGCTATCTCAATCCCCAGAGCTATAATAGGATCAGGTGCTGGATCCCTGACCTGATCTCGAATAGGGGTTGCTGCTCTACCCTGCCCCTGATATCTGGGTCAACCTCGACCCCAAGATAAAACTCTAGAAGCGGACCCGCGGTCCTGATCCCCTACTTTTGAACCTCGTGTCCTAGCCATCAGCGTAAAGAGTGAACCAATAAAAAGATTACAACTTAACCAGACTCAACGCATAAATGGATCAAGAAAATGAGATTATTTCCCCTAAAAATGCTCTATAGCCTCTCAAGGATAGGATACAGACGCCTCCATACCGATCTGTGGGACTCTACTAAACATCGACTCCAGTACTAATAAAACCAGTGTGATCTAAGCTCTGATACCAACTTGTCATGACCCGATTTCTCAAATCGTGATGGCGCCTACCTTATCCCACCAGTAGGCAAGCAAAACCATAGCCCGGAATGATAGGTAATGGGCTATTAGGCAGAGACAAAATAAAAGATCGCGTATGATAATAACAACCTCAATAATAGGTGAAAACTAAGAAGAAAGCATATGTATTATATCAAAACGAGAGGAGGAAAAAAGACCAGCTATACAAATAAATCCCTCCCAAGACCTGATAAGGTCAGTACTAGAGTCACTACTAACAGGTACCCAGAGTACTAGACAAAAATCTAAAATGTACACAAGTAGTCTCCAGTGAAAAATACTAACTAGGGTAGATAGAGAAGGATCAGCCTCGGACGACAGTAAGCTCACCCCGCTCTAAACAAGCACTGAAAGGTAAGAACCATGTCAACGCCGACTGCTAGTACCCGAATCTGCATCAGTAAAAAGATGCAGAAGTGTAATATGAGTACCAAAAACAACGGGTACTCAATAGGCATCACCAGCCGACTGAGCTTAATACAGAAAAGGTGTAACTGTAATGCAAGGACGTAATCTGAGTTATTAGTAAATAGAGATGGAAAGCTAAACAACTACCAAGCTATGCAACGGCTGTAAAGGAATAAACTTGTGCAATACAGAAAAAAATAATGATGCAGTAATAACAAATAAATCAAACATAACCTAACTGAGCCCACATAAGCCCGCTAGGCACACTGAAGAAGACAATTAACCCAACCGTACCCCCATAAGCCGGTGGGACACACAAGTGATGAAAGTAAACATAAATAATCAGATGCCGAACTCGAACCGAAACTCAGAGTAACCCCAACTATAATCAAATGCCGGACTCGAACCGGTGCTCATAGTATCATAATAATCAATTGCCGGACTCGAACCAGAACTCATAGTAATCATAATAATCAATTGCCGGACTCGAACCGGAACTTATAGTAACCATAACCCACCGATAATATTAAAATCCATATCATAACAATATAAATGTCTAAATAATCATTCATTAATCTTAATTAAAAAGGGATAAATTCAAGGTCTTGCAATTTAGCTTCACGTTCTAAAGTAATAGATGCTATATTATCCTAAAAGATAATTTTTCAATATTTACTAGAACGAGGCCCTAATCCAAATAAATAATACAGTTTATATAAATCAAATAATATGCATCTACAAGTATTTATTCAAAGCTAGCATAATAGTTCACGATTTCGGTATATAAGCTCAATCTAAAAGTAGGTAAACCTAGCCTACCTGGACGCCAAAGCTAGAATATCTGTCCGCGAAACCTCCGAATAATACTAGTAGAACCCGAGCTTGAAATAATTGATTCGGATAATTAATCTTTAATTTGATGCTCAAATGATGCCAAATTATTTTAGCCCATAAACTGATACTACCGAAAATATAAGAATACTAGTACTAGATTTGCCTTTTTGTTTAAAAAAAAGATTTTCTCTCTTTATGGAAAGACACTACCAAGTATG
>NC_061112.1:120342577-120404455 GCF_002878395.1 Capsicum annuum | reverse complement strand
TATATATATATATATATATATATATATATATATATATATATATATGCGCGGTATATGATTACATATAAGAATACTAGTACTAGATTTGCCTTTTTGGTTAAAAAAAAGATTTTCTCTCTTTATGGAAAGACACTACCAAGTATGTACATATATAGATGTATACGAAAAAGATAGGACTTAATCAAGTGGCACATGTATGGCTGCCACCAAGTAAAATGTTGCTATCCACATATCAATTTTCACGTGTGGTGGTCAAAACCACAAGTGATAATTTTCTACACTGCATATATATATTCGGATATTGCCTAAATTTATGGTAAAGTAATTATAATATTTTGAATATACCATATTTAATAGAAAATTATTTCTAACAAAATCTGTATTATATAATAATAATATTTTAATATTTTTAAATTTACTATCTCCGCATAAAATATTAATAAATCACAAAAATAAATTATTATAAAATAATATAAATATATCATCACTTAAAGAATTTTATCAATATCGAAAATATTCTAGAAAGGTACTAATTTATATTTCTACCAAATGACAAATTAAATTAAATAATCCACGATACATTTAAATAGTACTAAAATTATATGAAAATACAGAGAAATGACCGTAAGGGTCATTACAGAACTTCAAGATTCAAAAGTTGTGTTCTTGGTGTTTTCACCATCTTCATATTTTGTTGAAGAGAAAATAATTGTTTGATCTTAGAAATTGAAGAAAGAGAGTGTGTCTTGTTGTTAGTCTTGAAAGACACAACTCTAAGACATCCAAAGGGGAAAGGGAACAAAAGGGTTTCAAAATTTGACTTGCCAAAAGGGAGAAAGTTCACCTATCAAGACTTACAAAAAGGGAAAGAGTCAAAAGTCTTTCAAAAAGGTATTTAGCCAAAAAGGTGCGAAAAAGTCAAACACTTTTTGAACTTGCAAAAAGGGCTCCAAAGTCTTGTTGCTACCCTCCCATGGACGAAATTTCACCATTCCCCACTTGGAATTTGATCAATACAATTTGAAGACAAGAAAATTTCTCAAACTTTCAATAATTTTAACGTCCAATAGGAGGTTGCCATGTCATCACCCTAAAAAACGACACTTAGGCTCAAAATTTCAGATTTCTAAGTTTCATTTCTTGTTTCTTTAGTTTCAATTTTCTTGATCCTAGTACTAATAGACAAACTAGTAATCACCTACTAGGTTGTTAATTAGTTTTTGAATATGTTTCTTTCGTGTCTTCGTTATTTGTGTGCTTTTCTCGTTTGTAACTCGTAATAACTTCTTTGTTTCAAGTTCGTAAGTGAATTTTGTTTTGTGTCTTGAGTCAATCAAAACAATAATCCATTCTGGCCGCCAAGTAGGATTGACATCTTATTGACTACCGGAGTATAAGCAACTTTCAATATTCACCGCTCCAAATTGTGAGAATTACAAAGGTGAGTGTATCGAGTATTAGTAAGGAGCTATGACTACTAATCTTGTTTGTTTTCTTTTGTTTGTTGTTGTCTTTTTTTTTTTTGTTTAGGTACCATGCCTGCCCATAATTTTAAGTCCATGTGTAATCGCATCCATGACGATCTTGAAGATATGCAACGGCACATTGAAATTATACGTCAATTGTTACCCAAACTCTTCCCTCAAAATCCAATTGTCCAATGAAGGAAGTTGCTGCCCAATATTGTGATGGACTTTCACACCGAGGTAAAGACGAACATAGTCATGAACTTCAAGGTAAAATAGTTAACCCTTACACTTTTGTGCATGTGAATGATAATTGTGTGGCTAGTAGCCCATTGAGTGTGAGTTATAGCTTGCCTATATGTGAGTCTATTGTTTCTTTGTCACTTGATGATGATGTACTTGTTGTGAGTGTGGATACACTAGTTGATCCTATTGATGACCGAATCGACTCTTCTTGTAAGATCGATTTATGTCCACCTAGTGTTGAAACCATTGTGTTGAATGAAAGTACATCGTCTTGTGAAATTTATGTTGATAAATTTTTGTGTGAAAATTGCCCACCACTTGAGAATGCGTGTGATGTGATTAATGAATCTCAAGTGTGTGATGATATTAAAAATATTGATTAAAGGAATATGAGTGAACCCGAGAGCTATTCTTGGGATAATCTTTCACTTGAAATCTCTTTGAAACTTGATATTAATCTTTTAGAGAGTGATGAATGTGTTTGTTCCGAATCTTCCTGTGAAATAGATCATGCTCTCTTAGGGTATAATGTCTTGTTTGAAGATGATATAACCACTCCTAATGAACCTGCTGGTGAAATTGATGGTATAGCTTGCCTTAGAAGCTATAGCCGATATGCTAACCCGCTATGGTGTGACAACATTCCTCCTAAAGATGGAAATCTCTTCTTGAAAGATGAGAGTACTCTTAAGGGTAAGGGATGTGTGGTTTTGGAAACTACTTATCCTTTTACTTTGTGTGACTTTATTGTTGAGAGTACTCATGGTGATGATTGTGAAACTAGTAGTGAGTACACACATGAGGGCACCTTAGTAGAAGTCGACTTGAGTGATACCTTTCTCTACTTTTTATTTGTTCTGGATAATATGTATGCTATTGTAGAGAGTATGCCATTTAGTTTGGGTGGAGACAAGGAGAGTGTTGTCTAGACCCGTGTCTAAGGCCACTCTTCCCGTTTGACCCCGGTGCCAAATATAGAATTGGTGATGATGGTGCACCCAACTTGTTGCTTGGTTTACATGACAAGCAAAGTATCATTTTTCGTGAATTCTATAGTCAAATCCTTTGTGCATTTTTCATTAATTACGTAATATTTAGTTCAAAGGATCATTGGTTATATTCTAAATATGTGCAACCTTGGCATGTTGAGGTGATTTGTCGTGCTTACCCTAACCCTCATGCCATGAGGAGCTTGTATTTATGTGTCATTTCTTTGGTTTTGCAAGGTTTGGATTTGAGGTCGATTCCTTTTCAAGAAGGGGAGGATGAAATGATTGAAATGGTCATCTTAGCTTTCAATGACATCATTCGAAGTCAGTACGTGGGGCATCAATCTTGGTTGCATTAAGAAAATGGGATCCTACATGGAAGGGCCGATTTGAGTACACCAAAGAGCAATCTCACGTGTGAAAGATTGCTTGGAGCATTGAAGATTGAAGACTCACGGTTTTGGGCCTTCATTAAGGACATTTTGGTTACTTATCCTTGTCCAATCCATGACCACCCCTTTTCATTAAGGGTATTGTGGTCATTTTGTTATGTAATAAATTAGACTATAAATAGGTTCTATTATTCATTTGCTAGTTAGTTTATGAAAGATGAAAGATTGAAAACTTGAAATCCTCTCTCTTGAGAGTAGACCACCTTAGTATAATCTTAGTTAGGACTTGGAAAAGTCATCCTTAGTATAGGGCTTGGAAAAGCCAATATTGTTCTTTGCTTGGAAACGGTGGATCTTGAGGTGAGTCGATTACATTGGCGGTCACCGTAAGAGTGTGGTTTTGATTAATACATTCCTTAGGGGTTAATGTTGAAATATAATTGGTTCTTAATCTTGTAATAATCTTGGTCTCACTATCTATCCTTTCATTATTTTGTAAATCCGTGTGTTTTTGTGTTTGTCATCTTGTATCCCATTGTGTTGCTTGTTCTTCTCACGTTTTGTGGACTGTTTTCGCATCTTGGTGGACTGATTCGTATCATTAATGAACATGTACTATCAACCAAACCCAAAACCTATCTCATGTTGATTCAAAAAGTGCTCTTATCACCATTACTGATCCAACTATGTTGCTCATTTTTCTTCTTATTATTTTTCAATTACTACAACAAGAAAACTTAAAAAAGGACAGTTTGATGCACGGAGCATCTGCATTGCATCTCACAAGATTGTAACTAAGGTAGGTAGCCCATAGTTAGTGGCTAATTTCACAACTGAAATATGTGACCTATATATTACATCGTTTGAGTTAAATGGATTGATGAGTTAAATAAATGTATTTAGAAAACAAAATCAATATGACATGATATGGGAGGAAAAGTTTTTTATTGTGCTATGTATATTTTGAGAAAAATAGTGATTATTGGATGAACAAAAGTGATTTTAGGGAAGGAAAACGGTCAAATTTATTCTTTTACTTTGAAAAATTGGTTAAATATATCCTTCGTTATACTTTGGGTCAAATTTACCTTTGTTGTCATACCTTGGGCTAAAGTTATCCTTCTACTTTGAAAAATTAGCTAAAAATATATCATTCATTATATTTTGGGGTCAAATTTACCTTCGATATCATACTTTGAGGTTAAATTTAGCCCTCTACCTTTGAAAAATTGACTAAATATACCATTCGTTATATTTTGGGGTCAAATTTATCCCCAATGTCGTACTTTGGGATCAAATTTATCCTCGCTATTAAGAAACTTTTCACATGTACCGTTCCTTTAATTGAAAAACTCAAATCAACATTAAACGCCTCATTCTTAAAAATAAAACACACCCTAATCTAACCCACCCGACCAGACTCGAGCCGCAAAAAAGACACAAATAAATATACCCCTTCAGTTCTGTTGGTCAATTTTTTCCAACGAGATTAAGTCACTGTATCAGTGAATAGCTAATGAAAAGTTGATTTGCATCAGTGCAAACACAAAGAAACATATCCCTCCCCAGTTTATGAATCTGCATCAGTGCAGAGCTCATGAAAAATGACACTTGACGGTCAAATGCAGCAAATTATGTCCACTGGATATTTTTCTGGATGATTGAGTTAAGAGGTCTCCCTGCATGCCAACAGTGATATATCTTCATTCATATGTCTTTATATGTAGTTTAGATCTCTACAAACTTTCCATCATGTCATTTATTTAGAAATTTACCCATTGATTCTAGAATCTAAATACACATAGAATTGCAAACTTCGAAATTTGAACATAACTGAACATGAGCACAATTTGTAATAGACATTTTCTTTAGTTTCATGCTTCTACTATACCTTATTTTGTTTTACTTTTTGATTATTTGTAAACAACCAACTAGCGTTGCGCATTTAAATAGAAGTATATTTGTTCGTGTGAAATAGTTGACCATTAGAACTGAAGGAGAGATATTCGTGAGTCAGACTGCACGGATTAGATTACCGCATATTTTATTTTTAAAAAATGGACAATTTCGCATTGATTTGAGCTTTTCTATTAAACGAAGGGCACAACTGAAAATTTCTTAACAAATGGGGTAAATATGACCCCCAAAGTATGATATCAAGGATAAATTTGATCCCAAAATATGACCAAGGGTATATTTAGCCAATTTTTCAAAATAGAGACGTAAATTTGGCTCAAAGTATGACAACTAGGAAAAATTTAACCCTAAAGTATGACAACGGGGAAAAATTAAACCCAAAAATATGACAAAAGGTATATGTAAAATGATAAATTTAACCCTTTTCCTTTTAGGGAATTAACTCGTAAAATGTGCTTGTTCGGAGTGGGTGCTGTGTTTTATCAGAAACTTCGTAAAATTAGAGCATTTCATTCTAAAGAAAAGGTAAAACTTTGAAAGATGAAATTCCTAGGGCCTAATCATATCATCCAAATTTATAGGCCAAAGCAAATCTAAAGGACTAAACTAAAGTGGTATACTTTACAGTAGCACCACTGGCCCCAAGTGGAGCAGCAGAAACGGCAAAGACAGGATCACACACCACAACACCTAATCCCAATGTCTCATGATTCCCAACAGACAAAATAGTAAATAAAGATCACAGCATGCAAACATTAAAATAGAAAAGGACACTACACATTAAAGATTCCACCATAACACGCTTGCATAAAGTGTAATCATCTACCCAATTATACATTAAACTACAATCATTTAACTTAAACCACCAAAGTCATAGTAGAACAATAACAAATAGCTCCAATAGGTGATAGTGTTTCAGTAAGTGTCCCATATTGGAGAATTATTCAAATGCTAGAAAGAGAAATTAGATATAGCAGAGAGCTACTACAGCAGACTTATTGCCCAACCACCGGACAAAGGACCAAATTCAACGTAATGTTACTCGCTCCAGAGAACCAATTCAGCAACATGGTGTAGGCGATGAATGCACAAGAAGTTCTTCAGAGACAATGATAAAGGGAGTAGAGCTACCCATACCACACGGGGGATCAAGCAAATGTCTTCAAATTTTCGACTCCAAGCTTCTGCACTTCCACCTTAAGTGACTTGAGGTATCTGACAGCTTCATCAAGAACGGTGACGGTATTCATCCTGCTGGCACCAGGGACAATTCCCTTTAATGCCTTGACCATCTTCTTAAGTTTCCGGCGTTTTCTCTCACTGCAATTGCTAGTAGTACTGCCAGAGCACTTCCTGAAAGAAGAGGTCCTGCTCTTTTTGGATTGACAGTCGTAGTTAGAGTATGATTCAGGTGAACTGCTTCCATAGTTTGCATCGGTGCGTGCAGTGCTCACCTCTTCTTCATCATACTCTTCACGTTCTTCCTCTTCCAAGCTGAGTAATGCATTTATATCGTCTGAATCTTCCTTCAGATATGAAGAAACTTCTGTATTCTCATTGTTTGCAATTTTTTTCTCCATGCCGTCTTGGAAGCAAGTTGAATTATAATTCAGATCAGGATATGGGAACTTGGAAGCCATAGCAGGGTGATACATGATCTGGCTCCGGTAATCAGTCTGATCAAAGATGATGAAATTCTTCGGGCATGCCTCAGAGGACTGAAATTCGAAACCATGAAAGGGCACAGAAGATCTCAAACCAGTAGGAAGTGCCATTGTACCATAAACTGATGGAGGGGGAATACCAAACATATTACCACCAGCCGCTTGGTCTTCCAGAGAGACATAAGGCTTTTGAGTCAAAAAGTGGTAGTTACTCTGCATGAGTAATTAAGTCAAAATAACCAGGTAAATTGGACAAGAAATGAGTTTTCCACTTGGAAATTTTTAAATACGAAAATAGCTAAGAGTTACGAAAGGCACAGACAAAAGAGAGTAACGTTCAAGGTGTATTAGTTGTAGTAAAAGTGTGCTGACAATTCCAATCAACAGTAACCACATTCAGTGCTTAATGAGGTCATTCTGATTTCTTATACACTGAAGAAAACCGACAAATCCCAACTTCCACAGGCTTTGCTGAATAAAAGCAACAAGAAGCAAGCAATCCCAACCTCCCCAACGCTTTCACTTGAGCAGACTACGTTACAGGTTTAAGCAACTGACGGAAGTACTCAGCCTGTAATTTAATAAAAAGCAAAAAAAACATATCATTGAGTTGTCATGAATTTGGAACAAAAATGAGATAAAATAAAATAAACGAGGAAACTATATGCCTAGAAATTAATCCAACTATTTTACTTTTCTTTGAGGTTGAGTGGGACCACCATACATAACTTGGCAGGAGGAGCATATATAGAAAGGATACAAAAGTTATAAATCAAAACTTTTATGTGACACGGTCATTTGTATGGATCTCAAAATGCCCATGGAAAATATAGATATACTCCCTCCGTTCAGTTTTACTTGCCACAAATTTCCTAATTGTATTTCTATTTTTACTTATCATTTTTGACATATCAAGATAAGACAACTTTTTTCCTATTTTACCCTTAGAATTTTATTTTTTTCTCCAAATTAATATCAACATACAATGTACAACAACAACAAACCCAGTGTATTCCCACATAGTGGAGTCTGGGGTGGGGTGGGGTGGGGGGGGGGGGGGGGGGGGGGGGAGGGAGATGTACGCAATCCATACCACTACCTCCGGAAAAGTAGAAAGGCTGTTTCCGATAGACCCCGGCTCAAGACAAGAGATAGTAATCAAATCCGTAATAAAGCATGTAACAAGAAGACAAGACATAAATACGCCACCCACAAGGAATAATAAACAAAGAATAGTAAACAAATTCGTAATAAAGCATGCAACAAGGTGACATAACAAGAATAATACACCCACCAAGTAATGCCCTACCCCAACGACCCAAGCTGGCACTAGCCTTCTGTCCTAATTCGCGTCCTCCAGATCTTCTTATCTAGGGTCATGTCCTCAGTGAGCTGTAACTGCTCCATGTCCCGCCTAATCACCTCTCTTCAGTATTTCTTCGGCCTACCCCTACCCCGCCTTAAACCATCCAAAGCTACCCTCTCACACCTACGAACCGGGATACTATGGTAAAGTAGCCATGTTATTAATTGTTTTTCTTAATGAATGTGTCAAGTCAAATTGTGACAAGTAAAACCGAACGGAGGGAGTACTACATTGCGGATATCCAATATTCTGTACTTACCTCAGTGATAAAGTCAAATAATCAAGATTTATTTAAAAAAAAAAAAAAGAGGTTTTAACATTTTTATAAAAGTTTAAACCAAGTATTTATAAACCCTGTGAATAGAAGATCATGCACGCCCGCATAATGTAAGTGAGAACATAAACAGAAAACTGAAACATGAAAAAAGCGCCTTCCTATACAACATTCAATTAAATTTTAGTACAAGTTTAGTTGGATATCAGTGCAGGATACTGAATAGCAGTTTAATGAAAAGACCGGAGTAAAAGCTAAAAGAACAATTACCTGGCAAACTAGCATCAATTGGTAATAAGCAACACTCCCCACATGCATTTTAATCTCACCAGCTTCTTTGACTGCTCTGTATCTCTTCAAGGTAATCGCAATGTACATTCTCACCCTCCAAGTGGACTTAAGTTTCAAGAAAAAAAAATAAGGATATCTCGCAATCTGTAATACCAAACAAGCAAAAATGAGTAAAACATTAAAGAACATCAGTAGAAATACAGGTTATTTCTCAAGTGAGTAATGCAAACCTCTGAAAAATTAATGAGTTAATCACCTGAATAACACTAGAGTAATACAACTTTTGTTTCCAATTCTCTATTGTCAAACCAACTAAATTATCTTATTCTACATACTTTTAGGCGGTAGTCAGTTTTTTAATCTCTTAGGACTTACCGTTCTGTTTAGCGTAGTCTCTGAATTAACAGTTCATCCACAATATTTACATACTCACAAATAAAATGTTAGGGCTTACGTGAAGAAACAGATAGAGATTTTGGAATAAAAGAGGCTATCTCACCAAGTAAAATGGGTTAGAGAATCACGCGAAAGAATACCACGAAGCGCACACACTTCACACAATAACTCAGAGAAGAAAATGCCCACCGCATGTTGATCGGTCCAGTGCAGTATATTATTGTCTTCAATCCAAGCCACTGTGAGGATAGCAGCATAGTTCCAAAAATCAAAATAAGCCCAGAAATAGTACAACTTTAATGATTAGATATGAATCAAGAGTCAAAACCATACAAGAAAGAGAATCATCCAAAACCATCTACTAACATTTTAGAAGTTTATAGAAGCTAACTGCAGCTTACAAAGCTTCCTTCAAGAAGAAGCTCAACTTTTTACAACAATTACAAAGAAGCTAATCTTCTTTAAGCAAAGGCCAGCACAAAATTCATTTAACACCAATAAGTTGTCTTCAATGAGACTCTTAACTGAAAAAAGCAAATAAAGCTTAATCAAAGCCTTTGACTCTAATCCTCAGCAAATCACCAATTGATGCAAAATCTCAAACATCAAAACACAACTTCACAGTGATGAATCAATACAAGCATAAGATCAATTGAATACAAGAAAACATGTTGAATCTGAAAAAAGCAAGAATGAAAACCTCAAAAGGCTACCTTTTCCCCCCTTTCCTCACTATCCCAACAAGAAGATTAACCATAAGAACACAAATACCAACATCATCAAATCAAGCAGATAAAATCCCAAAATAACAAAAAACACAATCTACATCAAACCAAGAAATCAAAAGGGCAAATTCAAAGACCCCTTCAAAGATCAAAGCAATAATTCTTAGAAAGATTGAATCTTGAACATACCGCAAATGAAGATTAAGAAGATCAACAAGATCTTTGATGTTTCTTCACTAGATTTTCTTGACAAAAAAAGATACAGTAGAGAAGGGAGAAAGTGAATGTCAGAATAGTGTGTGGAGTGATGCAAATGTTGAAGAAGAAGCTCGTGGTTTGTTATTGGGATATGCGAGTGAAGAGCGCGGGTTGGGGGTCAAGGGGGTGCTGCTAGTAGTAGTAGTAGGTAGGTAGGGGGGTAGAGACAAGAAAGAGTCAAAGGAGGAAAATGTGAGCCGTTGGATTGAAGAGAGAGGAAAGTTGTCCGTGTAATGCGGGTGAGTTGGTGAGCGTTGGATGAGATTAGTAGAGCACGCGTGAACACCTAATGTGGGGCCCTCACTAAGTTTGACAAAATATGGCGCACCTTACCATATCCCCCCATTTTATTTTATTTTTTTATTTTTCAAATATTCAATAAATTTGCTTTGCTTTTCTCACCTTTTTCTAATTTTAAATTTTAAGTAATTACCCGTTGGAAAGAGTGAAACATTAGTCAAGACTAGTACACGATAGAATCAGCTAGGGTTGAGGGTTCGTTCAAATTTGAAAATTATAACTATTTTCTTCGTCTATTTTTATTTTTATGTGTTCATTCTTTTTAGTTTGAAATATCAAATAATATTTATCAAATTTATAAAATCAAGGAATAATCTACTTATTTTTATTATTTTATTTTTAAAATTAAATACGATATATTATCTAATAGATTTTTAAAATATTAAATTTATTATATTTAAATAATAATATGATAAAATTATCCCTATCATTTTCTACTTCTTACTTCTTATGGTACTAAGAAAGTTGACAAGTAAAGAAGTACCAAGAAAATATTATTTATGCTTGATTAACATAATTTTTTACTTATTTTTAGTAGATGTTAAACATTTTTTTGTCTGTTTATATTTTCATATTTTAAGTTCCTTAATAAAAAACTTGCCTCTTAACTAGTGGAACTTGTGTTCCAAAATTATTCACCTATTGGTCCACTGAATTTTTTACTAATTGAAAAAGTAACCCAACCAAGTTTCTTCTATGAATGAATTGTTTTTCAAATTTCATTGACATTTTTCACCTAACAATTGCATCTTTGGTCTTTTTCATACATGGAGCTTTCAACCAAAGAAGAAAGTCGTTTTTCCTTCCTTTTTTTTTTTTTTTCAAGTTTTTACTCATTGTTGTTTGAGAATAAGAAAAGGGAAAGGAAAGCTTGAACATGTTATTCACAAGAGAAAAAGAAGATTAAAAGGAAAAAGAAGATAAAGATGAAAATAGTTCCCCTTCTTTGCACACCATTTTCTTTTTCTTTTGTTCTCTCATGTTTCTCTTTGTACATGTTATTTTGTTTCAGTCTGTTTCCTTTGTCACGTATGGAAAAAAAAGGGAAATAAAGTTTTTATATTTAATAAAGGATAAATTAGAAGAATAATATTATAATTTTTTAATTACGTGAAACACCAATTATTTTAAAATGAAAAGAGCAATATGCTAATGGATTTTGATTTTAGAAATGAGCCAAAGTCCACTACAGTACCCAATATGATTTTTTTTTTCTCTTTTTGTAGTAAGAAAATCGAGGCAATGAGAAGAGCAATAAATTTATGTGAAATATTCGTAGCACTTATTTTCATGCCTAATTTATGGTTTTCGTTAATAGGGCGTATTTCTTTTTCACTTCAATTTTTCAATAAAGAATTTTAACTCAGCATCAGAATGGGTTTAGCCTTTTTCATGCTCATAACAAAAATAATAAATGTAAATTATAGTTTATTAACTTATTCTATTTAATTACTGTTTAATAATATTTATTTATTATATCAAAAATGGATATTCAAGTCAGGTTTGAAAAAACAAAGGATAATTTATTTCTTTTTTCTCATTTTATCTTTATTATTAAATACTATATTTATCACTCAATGTATTTTTTAAGACAATAAATTTACTCTATTCAAAGGATAATAAAGTAAAATTATCCTGTTATATAGCTATTTATTATGTATTTCTTAACCTACTCCCTTCATTCGCTGTTACTTGACACTCACATTAAGAAAATAATTATTAACATAACTATTTTACCAAAGTAACCGTATTAATTGATGGTTACTATTGTGTTGTAAAATTAGTTTAGTGAATAAATAATTAATGTTAAGCTAGGGTAAAATAGTAAAAAAAAAAAAAAAATTCTTGATATGTCAAAAATGACAATTAAAAGTAAAAATTCAATTGAGAAAATAGTAACAAGTAAAATCAAACATGTGAAATATATGTCAACTCAATAGTGAAGAACTATTGTTGAACAGAGGGATATATTTCTTCTATTTTTTTTTTGAGAATTGAGTCATTTGGTGTCAGGTATAAGAAATTCAAAGGATAAGTTATCCTGGGATAAAATAAAAGATCACTTAAATCTCTTATTTGGTTGGAGGAATTAATCCATGGTGTGATAACTTATCCCACCTTTTTTTCCATAGTAATGAGATAACTTATTCCATATACATGGTGGGATAAGTTATCCCGAGATAATAATTTCCCGGGATGATTATTGGTATTTGCTGTAACTTTAATCTTGAATTCTGAAAGTGATAATTATTTTAGGACAACTCTTTTGAACTAAAACAAACAACATTTCAATCATTCAATGGAGGGAAGGGAGCATTCGATTTGCTCTTCATACTTTTTTTCTATATAGATAAAGATTTTACTCGTCTATTGTGTTTGCTTTGCTAATTCATATGGAGGAAATAATTGTACAAGATAAGCAAGTTATCATGCGGGACAAAACATTCTATAGCATGATAGATTACAGAAGATGACGTAAACATTGGTGTTGTAAGAAAGAAGTGTCTTTTTAAGTAATTCTTTTAACATGTAGTAATTAAAATTATAATGAGTTAATATCCCACGCTTCAATAAGATACAATCAAGAATGACAATAGGTATGCAACTTGTACTTCACATTTGACAACTAACAAACATTCTGTGACCATTGAAATTAGTTTTTGGTTATTTTGTAACTACTTAACAAATAATTAATCATTTAATCATCCCACGCCAACCTATAGAATCAACATTAGGAGATATGAGTTGTACTTTGCAACTGACATGTAAAAGAAATTAAAGTTTCTTAAGATCATAGGCATTATTTATTTGGTTATTAAGGTTAGTTTGTCCAATCATGTCTATGTCAACCTAGTCAAAACTAAGTAATATATGATATGAAGATGGTTTAGTTTCAACTTTCATGAGATATAAATTTATGCCATGGAATATAAATATATGCATTATTGTCACCAAATTTTTGCTCATAGTCAGAATTTCATAGTTGTTCTTTCTCTTGATCGCACTAGTTGAATATTCTATGCTCATTGCTTCATCATGGTATTACTTTGTAGTAGGTGTAACCATGGATATATATGAATAAGAGCTAGAAGTTATCTATGTGATGTATTATCTCTCTATGTGTGCTTGTGTCTTTTTAGAATTTGTCTACGATATGTTATCATCACTACATATATTTAAAGCAATTTGTCAACAAGCGTGATATGAATGTGAGGCTCCAAATTAAAGAGAAAATTAAAGATTAGGATAAATAACTAGATAATCAGATAAGAAGAAATAAGAGTGTAGTTCTTGACAAAGGAAAATATATGAAGCATTGTTCGAAAGTCTATTACTACCTAACAAGTATTCAATTGTCAACATTTAATATGGAGACTAGAGGACCACCATGGTTTACTTTACTCTTTGTTGGCTCAGACTTAAAGAAGAAAAAAAAAAGGCCCCTTTTTTTCCACTTTCATTTTCAAAGGTTGTCTTTTGTTTTCAAGAAGAGTTTAATTTATAGCTTTGAATTTTGTGCATATATAGGCATGCAGTTTTAAGACAGCAGCATGCCAATTTGCCAACCTTGCAATTGTCATTTATATTTGTTGTCAATTGTCACTTGCAGATTCACACTTTCAAAAGAGCATGCATTGTCTCTCTCGTCGATGGCTCTTCATACTTATCGTTATTTATTTTGTTTCGTTTGGTGACAGAAAGTAGTAAAAACTTTATTAAAAAAGTTCAACTTTTACTCGATCTATGTATATACATTGAAAAAATTACCTTCATATGTACTATAGAATTTTTCGACGAAAGATATTAAATTGAACCCCTTCCGCTTCAACATCATATCCAAACGCCTAGAAAATATGTTACGTATGCAGGTTAGAACTCAATGTTTTTCTTAAAAAAAAATAAAATGCATGACCAAAATGAATTCGACCTCGTCTACTTTTGGTAAGCATGCATGAGGTAAAAAGAGTGAAAATGGTGTGCAATGTGCAATGAGCTATGAGCTAAGCTAGCATGCTTAGTACTATTTAATACTACTACTATACATTATTGACGACTTGAAGGAAAAATAATGACACTTACTCATTATCCCATAGCAGTCCGCAATTTTATTTTAAAAAAAATATAAAATTATCTCATAGCAGTACCCGCCCCCCTCCCCCCCGCTCCCAAAAAAAAAAAAGAAAAAGGTTAGAACTTGGGGAGGAAAAGAAGAAAATAATTTCAATGAACTATAAATATATGTTCCATATGCAAATGTTTTTATGTTGAAAAATTATTTTCCAGTTATTTTTCAATGTTTGATTGGATTTAAAAGTACGTAACATGTGCTAATCATAAACGGTACTGTAAGATACAATATATGGTAATGTTTTTGTGTACTAAAGATACAACAATTATTATTTGAAACAAGTAATAATGTGTGGAATAAAGTAAAATTGAAGTAAAATATTTGTAAGGAAAAAATAAAATTTGCTCCATTTGGAGAAATAACTTTTGCAAGTAAGTGGCAAAACTGATCTTTTCTTTTTTGACAAAAAGTATTTTATTTGAGAAAAAACGTTCGAGGTAATCATATGTAGAAAAATAATTTCATCGAAGAAAACATTTTCATCCTATAAAAAGGTATGTAAAATTTTTGGAGACTTGATTCTTTTTCACCATTTACAACCTAACACTCATAACATGTTTTGGTACTATATTTAGCCAGTGACAAAGCCAGGATATTCACTAAGAGAATTCATAAGTGAACATACGAACTAGCCGAAGGGGGTTCAACATCTAATATATATACATAAAAAATAATTTTAACCATACATATATAGCATAATTTTTCGACGAATGGGATTCGAATGAACCCCTCGACAAAGGGTAGATCCGCCCCTGTATTTAAATTTTAGCATGTGATAATTACTCCACCGCAGAAAGGACACAAATAATTTATTTTAAAAAAGAATGGAATAAAAGAAAAAATCAAAATTACCAACTGTTTAACAAGCTACTTTTTCTTATATGGGCCACATGAGCCATGAAAGCAAGTTTACATTAAGCCCCAACAGGCTGTGTTTGTGCAAACCATGATAAGGAAAACTGAAAAGCCTAAAATATTCACTTGTTTTTTGGCAAAGACTAAGTGAAAGCTGAACAAAAAAAATTAAAAATATATTCACTTTATTTAAAAATTTTGAAGTTGAATTTATGTTTAGTCATCCTTATTTTTTCACGTGAAGTACTAAAGCCCTGACCATGAAAATTATAATTTTCCAGAGTTGGATGTTGGAGTTGTGTTTGGCCATTAATATAAATTAAAGTTGTTTTTGAAATTTTGTGAGAGAAGTATGAAAGAAAAACGTGAAAACAAGTAAAATTTGTTTTCACTTTTTCAAATACAATTTCTGATTTGTATTTGAAATTTCCATAACTATATTATTTTTACTTTTTTCACTAAAATGAAATAATTTTTCCAAAAAAAATTAATTTTCATAATCAAACGGCTACCAAATCTCTCATTCTTATAGTAGTGGTGCACTTATGGTCATCCCCCAAGCAGTCGTCCTCTTTGATTCGTTAAATTAACTACTTGTTTATGTCAGAGAAGGTGAAAAGAAAGTGCTTCTTGTTCTTTTTCTTTGTCCTCTTCTAATTATCATTCGTTCGTGATACTTTAATTATTTTTTTTGAGAAATCACACTAGTTAGGAATTTAAGATTTACTTATCTACTCTATAATTATCTTGTAGAGTTATAATCATACTATAATTATAGTGTTAAAACAATTATGGACACATCATGAGGAGAAGAGGCGAATCAAGCTAACAATAAAAGAAAAGGGAGTAATGTTGGCGAATCAAGCTAACAATAAAAGAAAAGGGAGTAATGTTGGCTTTGTTTGAGTTATCAGCTTCAGATTAAAATTTAAGTACTTCAAAAGTATTAACTAAACTTTAAATAACACATAAAAAATAAATTACTAGTGCAAATCCTACTTATAATTGCAAGGAGGATCCGCCATGCCCAGTCAGAGAATTTGGGTGAGTTTAAATCAGCTTTTGATCACTTTTTAGGTGACTTTTGTGTGGTAATTTATGTGGACATGTAATCTTTTACTCATTTTGAATTTTAACACCATTTTAGTACTGCAACAACATACCAACATACCTAGTATATTTTCACAATTAAGATCATTTTATCTTTAAATATTTTGTTTGAGTGTTGTTTTTGATATTTTGATTTTTAATTTATTTAAATTTGAAAGCCATAAAAGGAGTCACATTTTTAACATTCAAGTTCTTTCTCATTTTCTAAAGAAAAAAAATCTAAAACATATATGATTCTTGACCAAAATAAAATTGTATATGTTTCCTTTTAATTTAAGTCTTAACATAGTAAGTTAATGTAGCTTTTGTAGTGGAGTAAAATACAGCATACTTAAGCATTAAATTACAAAAAATAACAACACTTTTATCAAATTATATTTTGCAGCATATGTATTTGTATTTTTACAGCAACAGTTTGCAAAAATACAAAATACATATCGATCATAAGAGCAGTAAAAATCATATATATTTGTATTTTTGTAGCAACGGTTTGCACTATATTATATAATTATAAAACTGTTGCTATGAAACTCGGGGATAAGTATGTTATTTCTGAATTTTGCCTAATTTTTTTAATCTAATTATTGGTCTATTATTTGTCATACTGCTTTTATCCAGTTACAAGCCCTAAATAGGTGTTCGTTCATTTGTCTTTCTAGTCTACATAGCACATAAAAACAACAATCTGCTTCACCCACCCTGATATGTAGTCGTATTCTTCTTTGCATAGCCAATCAGACAATAAATCTATGTCTTGGAAGAGACACGAGGCTCCACACCAGATGAGCAATCCTCAACTTACTTTTTGGGCGAACTATTGTCACGTAACTTCTAGTATGTGAGAGCGTATCGATCTTGCAAGAATCAGCCATGCATGAGTACTTTAATGAACTGCATTGAGTTATCTCTAATACTCTTAACTACGATCAATTGGAGTTCTATCTTCCCAAAAATTAGCATCGGTGTTCATATAAATTCAATGAATCCATTTCGCCCAAAGGGACTCCTTATTAAACTCAAATCTTCCAGATCAACTTACCAACAGATGCAAAATTTCAGCTTTTGCCGCCTTTGATATTTAAACCCTCTTGTCCCTTAGGGGAAACAGACTTTACCCCAACAAACTAGTGCAATTTTCTGTTTCTCTTCATCACCACCCAGCAATTAGTTCAGCAAATCTTGTTCACCTCTTTGCGAATACGTTGAGGTAGAATGAACATAACAAACCCAAACACTATTAATAGAAAATAAAATAGCATTGATCACTTTGAGCTTTCCTGCATACGACAGTTGCTTAGAATAAGTAACCTTTATTTTGTGAGTGATCTTCTTCACCAACATATAACAATTCATTTTACTTTATTTTTTAAGAAAAAAGAGGCAAGTCAAGATACTTGATAGGAAAAGAATCCTGAGTGAAGCTTAGTTCTTGTTAAAAATCTGATCTCTAATATCATCCTCACTCTACTAGAAAGATGTTGGACTTCTCCATATTGGCTATTGAATCAATCACATCACTAAAATGAGCCATACTTCCATTACTCTGTTAACTGAAGCCACAATACCTTTACAAGAAACTACTTCTTTCGTTCTATTTCATGTGTCATAGATTAACTAAGCACAAAGTTTAAGAAATAAGGAAAGACTTGGTGATATTTATCAAGTTCTTTATTAAAAAATGTACTATTATTATCTTTAATTAAGTGAGACCTTATAAGTGGGATCAATAAGAATAAAAAGTAAAACTATGACTTTAAATATTTATCAAATAAGCAAAGGTTCTTGATATTCTTTTTGCGACGGATCAAAAAGATGGCGACACATAAAAAGGAGAAAATATTAAATCATAAGCAAATATAAGATGAGTAAGCCTCAACTCCCTTGCACATGAGATGGAATCTAAAATCAGACAACAAGTTCATTATGTTAAGTGTGCTTGATAGATCCTTAATTACCAAGACAAAGAGTAAAGGAGAAACAGAACAATACAAGGGGGCTTGCTCACGGCAGACAATTAAACATCTGAAACAGAACTACAGTTAAATGGTAAAAAGAAAGGTTTGAATAAACCTCATTACAAAAGTTTCTCTGTTAGCCTGATCATGAACAAATTGACAGCAACTGCATCCAAAACTATCCATGATGATTCAAATAGTTCATGAAAGAACTCTGCTCCCGTCTCTTCAGCTGAACTTCTGAACGCAAGCCCAAATGCATTTCCTTGGACTGCACCAAGTCGTGGCTTCCCACATATTGCTACAATCAACACTTTGCTTCGTTCCTGGGTGTAGCAAACACAGATCAATGGTTTCATCCTTGCACCTTTCTCGCGTAAAGCATCCATCAGAAAGTAACCAAATTTAGTTAAAGCCTGAGGATGACACAGGAGCTTTGTATCTGCCGAGTCTTCAAGCTTCACCCACCTAAATTTACTTCCACTTCTTATAGATCCTTTCTTGGTTATTGCTGCACTCCCTTGTCTGAGAATGGACCTTTGGATCTTGATCGCTTGTCGCATTCCAGTTTCCAGCTTGTCAAGCTTAGTCAAGGATAACGCGTCATAAGCCTCCCCAAATTGACTGGAAGCACATGAGCCATCTGACTCTTCGAATGACTCTAGAAGTGCAGTAACCCCATACACAACATCTGCGGCTGAAACTTTTGAACTATACCCATGAAGAAGCAAAAAACCTCTATAATAGAAATCAGTGAGGCCAAATTCCGGCAAAAATCGTTCAAACTTGTCCTTCATTTGCCTCTTGATCTCAATGCTCATGTACTGAAACTTTTGTTTGCATTCCTCGCGTGCAAAACCCATTCGACCTAAAAGAAACTGCATCTTCATAATCCCATTGTCACTCCATGTCTTCATTTTAGTTGCAATGTAGGATGAACACAGCATTGAATCGAACAAGTTCCACTCTTGTAACAACATCAGCCTTGGTTCATACTCATATGCAATCCTTGAAGAATTTGGTGCTGTGACCTTTGTTCCATCCTTGAGAGTAACTGAGGTAGTAGAGTCTAAATTGCCTGAGCTATTGATATGTTGTTCTAGCTCCATTACCCCAGCCTGATACCGCTCATCAGTTAATCTCTCGTGAACAAACTGATCAGTTAAAGCTACACAGGCCAACCAAAGCAATGCATTAGTATTCTTTCTCAAAAAATGAGACAGTTCATACATCAAGCAACCAGATGGCTTCCCATGGAAGGTACCCATATAATAGTACTCCCTCTTCAATTTCCCAAAAAGCTTAACGGGGTCACTCTCATTTTCTGCAGAAACCCTCCTCTTCTTCCTCATTCCATCTCTATCTTCCTCCTCCCTCTCAATGTCATTTTCACTTTCACTATCAGACTCGTCTTCAAAATCATCGTCACTGTTCAAATCACTAGCATTTGCCAAAGCAGAAACATCAAAATCATATGCTAAATCGGCCTGCTGCTCATCGTCCCTAGTGTATAGCACGATAACCCGATCATTCTGGTCACTTAAATTATGCAAGTGTACAGGTCTATGACTATCCACTACAAAAACGCGTGCTAAGGGACCGATTTCTAGAACCTTCTTAAGATCCCTTTGACATCCCCAGTTAATAAGCAAAATCGTAATTGGCTCATCTGCAGCTGGCCCTAGATTATCCCCAGTGTACTTATAAATCTCTTTAAAACTGGAAACGGGGTAACACGCATATCTAACAGAATCAGATTCAAGAACATGTCCTATTATCTTGAGGGCACAGAGTGAATCAACGTCAGAAGTTGAGGGGAAAACTAGCAGTGGTGAAGTAGAAGCTGAAGCTAGAGCTGAATCCCGCAACCGGGTGTAAAATGATTCAATACTTTGTTCTCTCACCATAATTTCACCAGCTACTTAATAATAATTCAAGAATATACAAAATTGCAGTTTAAATCGCAATAAACAAAATCTATCAGATCTGGAATATTTTGAATTATTAGGTGCGTACTGTGCTGGAGCAGATATTACGTAGGAGCGAGGTGGTTTTGCATTTTTGGTGAAAGGAAATTGGAAAAAGAAAGAATAAAGGGCCTATGCTTGAATAGAAAGAGTAAATTAGGGTTTGGATACCTGAAACTGATATTCTATGGTCTTGCCATTAATGGACAGCGGGATAGAAGCAGAGAGAGAGAAAGAAGGAAGGAAGTAGGGGAGGGAGACAAATAACTAATTGCAATCGGCACATGGCAAAAAGATTTCTCCAAATACTCCTTTTTCGTCACAAACTTTGCCTACGCCACTACTACTCACCGGAGAATGCCCAATCAGACCTCACTTGACACTACAACACGCACGCAGCTTCACTTTTCGGCGGAAACGCCGGCAACGTCTCTAGTTCCAATTGAGCTCCAAAACTCTTCATCAATGTAAAGGTCTCTTTCCTCTCTTTAACTTATCGGGCTATCGATTTAGTAATTTATTGCAGTTTTTGTTTGCATTAAGTTTTTTTAAGCCTAATAATAATCTCGTTGTTTATCTGAACGCAAATAGTGTTGATATCGCGAATCTGCTTGGATTTTTGGGGGAATTTGATGACTTTTATTTAGGGATTTGTAGATGAATATGAGATGTCATATCACTTTGTGGAAAGTAGGAAAATATGGGGCGTTTAGGTTTTGATTAGATAAAGCATTTGGGCCTTGACTATGGATGCTACGAGCATGCCTAGACCCGTTGATCATTAATAGCCAAACATTAAGATATTTTGAACTCCATAGGTAAATTCTAGGTTCGTTTTGATTGCTTGCTTGTTTACTCAATTCTACTGAGTGTTACTCATTTCTGTGAAATGCCCTCAAGCACCTATGTATTCATTGAGGTATCTTGTAAGGGTGACCTTTCGTGGAAGACTCTTGAAAGCTTAGAATATGACAGGATAGGTTTATATTTTTGGACTGTAATAATTTGGATATTCTTTAAATGTTTGTGCGCAAATGTTGTCCCACCCATGTCAGATCTTCCAAAAATATACTATTTTTGAAGGATTCGTCACGCACTCTTTACACTGTTGAAGAGTCCCAACGATATAGTTGACATGTCATGTCGTTTTCCTCGACTTCTTTTTAATTTTCCTTTATGAATTCTTTTTATCCTTTATGATTTCAACTTTATTTTCTTTGGTCCCATTTTGCCCCTCTTACTTACAAGAGTTAGTAAGAGGTTTAATCAAAAAAAAATCTTGGTAGGTAAACTTGGCACTTGATAGTCAGTTTTAAGAATAATGTAATTAGTGGATAGGGTGATCAATTTAGAGGGCGCTGAAATAGCACAACAAAGCATAAAAATTGTGAGTTGTTAATTTATCTGATACACTCGTTTAATTTCATGATTTTTTTTTTCTACTTTGGAGCCGAAAGAGGATAAATTGAAGAAGTGGCCAGCTTCATTATTGTTTCTTTAAGGTTCATGTATATCCTGAACACAGAAAATGTTTATCTAGCTCAACAGAAACTTAAATAAAACACATTTATGTGTTACTTTCAACCTTTTGATATAAGACTGATGTAGAAAAGTAAATGCAGTAATCTAGGATCACTGAAATAGGACCTAGATTAATAGTAGATACTAGAGAAATTCTAATATATGATTCCTATTCTCTTTGAGATATAAAAATAGGACCTAGCTTAGTAGCAGATATTAGAGAAATTCTAATATATGATTCCTATTCTCTTTGAGATATAATGATATAATAATATTTTTCCAACGGATTCAAAATCTAAAATGTCCTCTTTCAAGAGCTTAGTGATGAGTTAATAACTCAAATGATACTCAACTTTGGACTTTTATCCCAGAAAGTCACTCAACTTTCACATTTTTAATCAGATGAGTAACTTTCTGAGTAAAAATATGAAAGTTGAGTGACTTTCTGAGTAAAGATCAAAGTTGAGTGACTTTTTGGGATAAAAATCCAAAATTGAGTGACCATTTGAGTTATTAACTCGCTTATTGATGATTGACAATTCTCCTTGTTAATTATTGGTTTGACCTTCCAATCTCTTATCTATGCTGAGATGTGTGTCTTCATAGGCATGTAATATATCTTCTTGATTTGCAAAGTAAAATTGTGCTTCAGTTGGTGCATGTAACATTTTCTATATCGAATATTAATTTGGTGATAGCATATTTTGTCCTGTACTTTATACAAATATGTTCAAAAAAAAAATTAAAATTATAAACTTCATTATCTGAATAAAGAAAAAACCACTAGGATAACAAAATAGACACATAAACTAAATCAACAAAAATAACTTTAATGAAATTGGACAATGCATATTTCATCTTTTCGGCAAAATTAAGCAGCAGATTATGTGACGCAAATATTACAATACAAATTCTCCTGACAAATGAGAAGCTTCTTCCCGAGTCAATAAAGTCGAAAATCCTACTATTTCATGATAAGCATACAATATTGCTTGTCTTGCTGCCTCCTCGCTAAATAAAGTTAAAAAAAGGTGGGAGTGGGTGAGATAATTAAAAAAAAATAACACACATTATACCCTTAAATTATAAGTATTCTATAAGGATTAGAGTACTAAAAATGAGATAAAATAAGGAAAGTAGGGATATGAACCTTCCCCATACTGAGGTTAAGATTTTGACATAATCATGATTCTTAGTAAATTCAATGTAAGATGTTTTGTTCACTGGAGGATTAACAATTGGTTCCAAAGCTCTTGCTATAATAAACAAAAAATGAGAAATCAAAAATAGAAATGTGAGTGTTGTCGATGAAAAGTATTTGCCTTGAGCATAATTCTTTTTAAAAAAAAAAAGAAAAGAAAATGTACGGAAATTAATTAAGTGAATGAGGGAAAAATGGGAGTGTGGTAGTGCTAAAAGCAAATGCAGCGCGGTATATATATATATATATGTTCTCAAAAGGAATTTTAAATACTTGAGCATTAAATGAATAGGAGTAACTCAAGAGAAGTTTCATTTTGACTTTAATTTTAAATACTAATTGAAGCACCTTAAACATTAACTGAATAAGCTGAGTTAATTTCTCATACTATTAATAATATCTCACAAAAATCATTTTTGTATTTTTTATGATAAAAATGTCATTGAACTATTACTTTATCTCTCATATTATCAATCTAACATATTAAGTTACTAAACTCACTTAATTTTCTTAAGTAACATTTTAAATTCTATTTTAATGACACATTCATTAAAATATACAACTCAATACATAATAAAAAATAATTTTAGTATAAAGGCAATAAAATCTATCAAATTTTATTATAAAAACAATAAAACTCACCCGAATAAAATAGATTTTAAATTAATAAGGACAAATTATACACGGTGAAAATAATTTTAAAAATTTTAAAAAATATATATGAGATTTTATAGGACCCTTTTTTTTTTTTAATTTATAAGGAGTCACTCTCTCCATTTCATATTATTTATCCATTTTTCTCTACACGTTCCATAAAAAATTACAAATAAGAAGGATAATTTACTAATTTACCTTGTAATTTTTTAATACATTCTATTAGTGTCTTCATAAATACTAAAATTAACAATATAAGAATTTTTTTGGGAATTTTATTATATTATACTTTCAAATGAATTAATATAAGGATAAATAATAATTTAATTTTAGTCCTATAAATCGATAAATCGATAAGTAACTTAGAATATATGGGATAAAAAGATTAGTTAATACTCTCCTTGTTCGTAAATAAGTGAACAAAAGCAAAATATAAATTAAGATAATTTAATGTATATGTTTTAAAATTTTTATATTTATTTTAAATTTTTTTTGTATGTATACATATTAATAAAAAAATCAGAATTCATAAACTTTATATTCTGATTCTATAAATGAAACATATAAAGAGAAAAGTCTATAAATAATATGAAATGGAAAGAGTATACTTTTCTTTTAAATGGTTCTATAAAATTTTGAAGTATTTTTTTTTTAAACATCTCAATATATCTAGTTTTTGTTTATTTAAAAATGTATATTTCATTTTGGTGGATTTTATTGCTTTTTATATTAGACCCATTTTTTGTTATGTACTTGGGGTGGTATAATCTAATGAATTGTCATTAAATTAAACTTAATTGAGTGGGTTTAGTAGTTTAAAATGTTAGAATGACAATATGAGAGATAAAGTAATAGTTCAGTAACATTTTTGTCATAGAAAAACAAAAGTGACTTTTGTGAGATATTATCAATAGTTCAATGACAATATAAAGAATTAACTCGAATAAGCTTAACTCAATAGAAGTTTCATTTTGACTTCTATTGCGGGGTAGTGGAATACGAAATGGGAGAAGAATTACAAGGTGGAGAATCTAACTCTTACCAGAATAAAAATTCAGATAATCAACCAATTAACCTACTAAAATACCTCAATTTGTAGGTTATATGTAAGCATACAAAGGAAGTGCGATTAACATATATTTAAGGGAAAAGGATCAAAATTACCCCTCAACTTTCATTTATTGGCTAACTTTACCCTTTGTCATGCTATCTGGCCTATTTATTCGTGTTGTTAACAAAGTTTCCATCTATACCTTAAGGGGCCGTTTGGTGTGCGGGATTAAAGTAAATAATCCCGGAATAAAAATTTTAATCACTCATTTGGTTGTCAATATTTGAGATAATTTATTTCGGGACTAATAATTAGTCCATAGATATGGTGGGATTACTATCCCAACTTAATTTATCCTTGATATAAAATATAAAATGACAAAAATACCCTCAAACCCTATAATTTTCATTCACACATATATCTTTTTTTGTGAGTATAGGTAACATTTTTCAGATGCAATCTATCCTGTAAAGAAGAAGCATATGGTTGTACAAACTGAGCAAATTGAAGCTGCAAAGCTAATATGTTTTTGTTCATTTCTGTTTCTTCACATTATCTGAGTTTATGTAACATTAAGTGGTGGTTCTTCACTAGTATGACTCAGTAGCAATCTTTTGGATATGTTTTTCTCACTTTTCCTAATACTTATATGCTGTACCCTTGAAAGTTGTAGCTAGTTAGTCCATTTGCATAAGCTAGCAAGATAAATTCATAGCGATTCATTAGCCTCAGTAGAAGAGGAAGTGAAAAATAATATAAGTTTTAGAAGTTCAGTTATCTTCTAAACCTGAAAATGTTTCATCTAATCTGTTTTCCTGATTTAACATAGTCTGATTGCCTTCTTTGAGCTAAAGGATTTGAGTTGAGCAATTCGACAAAGAGTAAAAGTTTACGTGGGATGAAATATGTTGGTTGAACTGCAAGCTAGTCAATGAAGTTGTATTTCACATACTTTAGCATCTAATTTAAGGCATATATTATGGAAACAGAGTGAGGGAAAATGTCTGTGTGGAGTTTTTATCATAGATTTGTTTTCATGAAATATGAATTTCAGATTTTCTAGAAGAAAAAAAAAGAGAAAAATCACATAAAAATAATAAAGTTAACTAAAGTGAGGAGTATTTTAGTAAATAAATAATATATTCTTACAAATAATGGACTATATATTATTTTTTAGTATCATAAACCAAACAACTACTAAAAAATAATATTAGAATAACTTATCTCAATATAACTAATCCCGATATAACTTGTTTTCAAACCAAACGAAATAGATGGAAAAGCCCAAATCAGCTAAAATTATCCGAATTTGGAAAAAAAATAAAATCACCCGCCCCGACCCATCAACTTAAAAGAACCCAAATCTCATCTAACTTGGTTTTATTTGTCAGAAGAAATTTGGAATTTAAGGTAAGGAGGGAGATAATTAGTGATCTTGTAATCGCATAGATAACTGAATATAAAGGAGGGGGAAGGAGAGTAGATTAGCTTAAACTGTTCTTGCTTTTTAATACACAGCTATGTTTCATTCTTGCTATCCGTTCAAGAATGAAGGTTTTATTCAATCTAGCAATCATAACACACTAATTTTCCTAAGGCATCAGCCAAGTTGAAAATTTGATTTACACTTTCTAACCAAATATGTGGTTTATGTGTAATGCAGGGAACCTCTTTGCTTTCGTCTTATTCGTGTCTGAACAGTGACAATCAATAGTAAGTGGTTCATATAATCCTTTTTCAGACCTACATTTAACCTCTTTGCTTTCGTCTTATTCGTGTCTGAACAGTGACAATCAATAGTAAGTGGTTCATATAATCCTTTTTCAGACCTACATTTAGATGAATAATTAGAAGCAAGTCTACAGAACAGTTTTCTGGATTACCTTGCATATATGCGCTCTTGAATTGCTTAATTGTATCTCTGGTATGGTGCACCAATTGTATTTTCTTATCTGTAACCGTATTCAATTGAAGTTACTTTTTAAGCCAGTTTGAGTCAATAAAGTGATTACTCAAAAACAAGGGACTCGAGGGATGCCTAACACCTTTCTCTTTGGTCAACAAAACTCCTTAACCGAAGTCCCTGTCGAAGATCAGTTTTTGAAATCAAACTTGTTTTAAAAAGGGATATTTGTTTCAAATGGTGACTTGGCAAACTAAAACTTTAGTGTCAAGTGGTCACTCCTTCATTTTAATCCTTCTTTTGAAAGTTTATCACTTTCAGTATTGAAAATCCTTTGGTCTTTAAAATACAATACTTTCAGGAGTTGTGAAAAAAGGGTGTGGTGTTTTACAAACTGCCTTCTTATCAAATGATTTAAGTAAGTCTTTAGATTTTAATCTTTTTTATCCTTATAGTAACTTTATGGACTTCTTTTGTTTACAAAAACTATTTAGATTTAATCAGCAGTTTACCTTCTTATCCCTTATTATATTTTTTATATTCTAAAACTACCCTTCACGGCGGAAGTCCTAGGGGTTGTTTGGTTGGTGGGAAGGGATAATTCTTCCAGGATAAAATGCGATATTATTTTATACTGTGTTTGTTAAGAGTATTAATTAGTATGTCCTTGTCTATCCCATCCCTGTTACCAAACGAACCCTAACTATACTCCTTTCATTTCCTTATTTCCTACGTTGTTCCTCCATCTCTGACCAGAGGACATATATATCCAGGTTTGTTATAAAATTGCTGCGAAATTCGAAGATACCTATCCAATATTGCTGGCAGCTCCATAGGCCTTCTTTAACACCTACCTTGTTGGATAATAGCTTCAAAGTAAAGGCATTCGATATTCCTTCTTATAATTTAAAGTCTATGCTCGTGTTCATCTGTGAAATGCTCACAGGCAGTCACTGATTGTACGTTTAATCATGTAAGATTGTTTTGCTTCAGGTAAATATAAGTTGTCGTCATCTAGTGAAATATATGGTTCTTAGAAGCCTCACTTTTTTTTGGAACTGGATTGCCATATTTGGTGTAGAAAAAAAACTTAGATATCCCTTACTGATGACAAAGTCATTCCTTATGTTCTTGAGATGTTTTAAAACCTTTCTTAAACCCAATGGAACAGAAATCAGGGTTGAGATGCAGATTGACTAAAAATGGGTCTGGGAAATCTGAAGCAATTGGCGCCTTTTATCAAAGAAGCATTTCAACACACACTACTCGTGGCCAAATTCCTATGTGGTATTCATGTCACCAACACCTACCTCTGCACATTCGCTCTTGTACGTAGCATAAGCAGTTATCTTTTCATTTACTACTTCATGCATTGTGCCAATTGAACAACAACAAAAATCTTTTTTCTTTTTTCTTGTTTTGGGCAGACTCAAGGTCCAAGCATGCTTCCAACATTTAGTCTGACTGGAGATCTCATTTTGGCTGAAAAGCTTTCGACTCGGTTTGAAAAAATGCAACAGGGTGATGTGGTGCTAGTGCGGAGCCCCGAAAACCCGAGAAAGATTGTGGTCAAGAGACTGATGGGTATGGGTGGAGATACTGTTAAATATGCTGCGGGTCCCGGAAATAATGACAAAAAAGATACTATTGTGGTAATAATTGATCAAAAACCTTCATTTACAACTACATTTTCCTTTATGCCGTCATTCTTGGGTGGTTTCTAGTTTTCAGCTAGTTTACTTTCAGGAGCTAATGTGGTTGGGTTTTTGCCCTTGGATCTCGTTTCTCCACTTTTATTTCTTAGGTGAATATGCTTTGAATGTGAACAGGTACCAGATGGACATGTTTGGATTGAAGGGGATAACAAATTTGACACCAATGATTCAAAGAAATTTGGACCAGTTCCATATGGACTTGTACAGGGCAGAGTCTTTTGGATTGTAAGTGATTCTTCTTTATTATAAACTTTTAGCTATATTTGCGAAATTGTTATGACTTGATTATATTTTGAAAAAGTTTTTGCTTAATTTTATTGGAAGTGTTTTTGAAGGAGCCTTTCATGCGATCATATATGTCCTTATGCATGCCATTGGATGATTAGGTGTTAAACAATTTTTGAAATTTTGTTTTTAGAACTTTAGCAGAGTTTGAATTGGTACAGTCAGTTTTTTATTTTTTATTGTTTTGAAAAGGTTAAAAGAATAACCATGTCTACTGTAGGATTTCCCAGAAGAAACCTGCCATAGGAATTGTGTCTAGTTTGCAAAGAAGTGTCATTTTCAGAGGGTTCCGCTGTGTTAGATACCGCTTCTGCTAATTCAGTGGTGCTATTTGCTACAAGTGGTTAGTTTGGGCTAAGTTCTATATATATGCATTAGCACACCAAAGATTGTGAATGTGTTTAATATTTCAGGTTCTTTTTTCTTTTATAAGATAATACTTCAGGTTCTTGTACACTAATTGATTTGTAAAATTCATCTGATATGTTTAGTGTTTCAAACCTGAATTCATAGACCAACACATATATCATTAACTATTTCTGGAGAGTCATTGAATTAGTAAATCAGAAATGTTGAAAAATATGTAACATTTTAATCATTTCCCCATATTGTAAGTACTAGTGTGTGCAGCATTCTTTGTTTAATTTTGCTGTGTCATGGAATTCTAAAAGTACTAATATTGTGATTAGGTGTGGCCTCCTGAAAATTTTGGATCAGTAGGAAGAGAAGTACGATAATTCAACCTTCAAGGTACACTTGTCTGGAATTTCATGGTTAAAATGTTTTCCCTTGTTAGGAGCTTGGATGTGTCATTGATTTGCAATATAGTTCTCTCTTCCCTTTGAGTTGTGTCTTGATTTTTTCATAGATTGGATTCATGATTTTTTCATAGATTGGATTCATGTGTTCTTTGATTGCACCACCACTCCTCTCATTTATCATTATTCAAAAGACCCCTCTGGTGAAAAAATTACTCTAGTTTCCTCTTATTCCCATTCTGACCAGTGAGATTAATTTGAAGTATTGTCATCAAATTTATCTATGGAATTTAATGCATATAAAGAAGCATCATTCTTTACTAGGAAAAAGCTCATGTAGATTCTACTGCTACTTGTAGGCTAATTTTAACAGGTCAAGTTTGGCAATATGGAATAATTTTTTTTTAGCAATGATTTTAGAGTTAAACCATTTCTACAAACTGATGTGTTCTATTATTTTTTTTAATTTTACTTTTCAGAATTAGTCTTAGTGGACTTCTTATTCTGCTCTCAAGAACTTATGACAAAGTTATGTGAACTTTGGTATGTATTAAACTTTTGAACTTCGCGTACCCACTTAATGAGAGTTAGCAAAATGTTTAGGAATCAAATATTGCATTTAGGTTTCTTCCTAGTGTTTTTCTTCCTAGTTCTCCTTTTCTTTTCCGGGGTTATTCAAATCTCTTCCTAGTGGTTTGTTTGTAGGAAATTTGCAAATCTTCAAGCTAAACTTCCTATTTGCTTCATGTTTTATCTAGCGTATTAAGTCTGAATGCTAATTTATAAAGAACGAAGTTTCCTTGGTTGTGACTGGAAAAGTTTGTGCTTGGTATGACAAGATTATGCGTCGTAATATTGTATCTTTTGCTAGTATTCTGATTTTTGTTATAGTACTACCATAGCAATTGTATAAAGTTGCTATGTGATCAATTTAAATGGAGAAACCTGATCTGTGAGAGAATTTATATATGCCGACCCCAACTTGTTTGGGACTGAGGCATAGTTAGTGCTGCTTTCCGTAACAAAGGCGTTGTTAGATAGTATACCATATTGTTGGACATTGTGACTACCTGTTTTCCTTGTTGGAAGTTGAAACTTGTTATTTTGACTTTACCTTGGCAGATTTGGAGAATTCTCTTTACAAGCATGATTGTCAAACAATTTATTGAAGATGAAAATTTATGGGCTGTGTTATTGCTGAATTTCAAGTGGAAGGACAAGATGCCAGAATTGCTAATATTCGGTTAATGCATTTCTTATGCTCCTAAGTAAGGCTGCACGGTTTGCATCATTCATTCTTGAAGTGGCACTGCTAAAGCATAAGCCAAGGTTCTTGCCCGATGGAAAGCACGCATAAAGAATGCTACTTAAATTAACCTTCATTTTTCACTTCACCAAAATTGTCTCAAAACTTCTTTAACAATGAAAGCTTCTGTTCTATTACTTAAATGATACTATTTATCATTCTTCTACTATTAAAGGAGTCGTTTGGGACTTATGGGACCCTAGGGTTATGGTCTAGCGGTCAATATTCTAACAAAGTCAAGACACACGAGGTAGCCAACGTGTACCTAATGGGATAGTTAAGGTACATGCAAGCTTGCCCAAATACCGCTATTGTTAAAGAATTGTCATTTGGTTTTACTTTTATTCTGAATGGTATTCAGTAAATTTCTCCGTCTGCTTTATTTCTAGTTGAACTCACTATTATTCAACTAGAACTAGCATTCAAGAACAATTGTCTTATCCACGGTACCTATGTTTCTAGCTTGTTGCAACTAATTTCGAATTGCTGCGTTGTGATAATTTTCAACTAAATTTTGCTTTGTGTGATTCCTTAATTTTATCAGAGCGGATTTGCATTTTAAAAGAAACAATCTATCTCGCCATTCACCAATAATAGACCAACAATTTGGAACGTATTGTCTTGTTCAAACCTTTCGTTTAAGCAACTCGCTTGGCAGTTATTGTTAGCTTCTTCCTAGTGAGGACAACGTTAAATTTATCTTCTTCTTTTTCGTGTGTGTGTGTTGGGGGGGTAGTTACATGCTTCATTTAATAAATACAGCAACATTTTTCATGTTAAACAAAAGAGAGAATGACTTCCACCATTTTAGAATCCTACTTTTTAGTTAAATTAACGCGACATTCCTCCTAACTAATTGTACTGGCATATTTCTATATTCTCTACTAGGTCCGTGATAATTAAAAATTGTTCTCTAAAGCAAAATGCATTATCCATTTCAAAACAACCATATATGCAAGATCATTAAACAAAAGGCTTAGAAGGGCAAGAAACATCTAAAACCTCATTATATCAACAAAAAGGAGTCTGTAAAATTTAGAAAGATCATGGCAATGTTTGCTATTTACAGACATCTGTACCCCGAGCAACCACCTTGGCATGGGGATATTTTTCCATCGAGTTGAGCCATCTTCGATCACTCAACCACAATCCCGAGAACTCAACTGAGAATTTATCTCATTTTTAGTATTGTCAGTCCCTCATTTGTAGCTGAAAATCACCAATCAATGTACAATTCCATCACACTGATCATATGGGGCTCGCCCTTGAGACCTGCATCCACATTGCTCAGAACAAGTTGGTACAAGTGTGTGATTTAAATAGAGTAAGGTAATGAGTTTCAAGAAATGGATGGAAGGATTTCCAGTGCAGAAAGTTCGAGTTCTTTATTGATTTCCGCAAACTACTTTCTTAACTCTATTTTTGGGCTTTGATCCGTTAAAGGGAGGTTAAAAATAGTGTTGTAAAACTTCTTTCAACTTTTAAGTTGCAATGCTGAAGAGTTTGTGGATCTTAAGAGAAATTTACTGGACAGCTGAAATGATTCGTATAGCTTCTTCACCTACCATAATTTCACGTGTCTCTAATGCAATGTGCGGGAAGGGGAACAATTTATTTGGTTTGTCTTAAGCTTTTTCCATTTCATTTGATCAGTGATAACCTTTATAAAAGAACATGCATATTCAACATATACCCTAGTTGCATTTTCAACCATAGACCAATCAACAAACAAGATGTGAAATAGATTTAAAAGAAGGCAAGTGACCTGATTCTGCACACTTGCAGCAGCTGTCCATCGCTGAGGCTGTACAGTCGCTGAACTATCACTTATAAAAGCTATTGTCCTCGACTCCTGCTGCCCGAAAGTGACAAGTGGAGGTGGTAGTTCTCTCATCACCCATAGCACAAATGCCGAAGGTACAGAAGAACCTAGAAAATATTTTGGTCAGGCAGCAGAGACTTAGAAAGCTTTCCCCCTTAGTGAACGGAACTCTTATTGTAGGAAAGAATTGACATTGTTAGATTAGCTCCCCGGCCCCACCCCAGCCCCAAACATGTAGAACCCAAGCTACTTGTATTCTTGGTTGAAGAAGTAATTGGAGTCTCCATACCGTAACCCAATACAAGGAAGATATATATAATTTCTTAAACTAAAGAGAAGCAGCAACGACATAACCAGTGTAATCCCACAAGTGGAGTCTCAGGAGAAGGGCAGGTACTAGATATTGCAAAACTAGATGGGAGATAAGTAATATCTTGACGCACCTTTGCCAAGTCCCCTCTCAGTCATGTTCCAATTTTTTATAGAAATATCTGGTATGTCCCAATGCAGCTCTTATGTAAAGTCTTTTACCATAGCTCCCAACATTTGTTGAGTGCATCCAGAGAGACATCTCATAACAACTCAAAATTTAAGACATCAACACAATTGTATAACATCATCAGAGGTGCAACTGATTGTTAAATTGGCTCCTTCCATCATGTTTAGGTTCAGCCGTCTCATCTAATTAACCTCAGTTGGTAGCTCTTAGGAATAAGGGGATGGGCTAGAGGAGCATGGAGTAGCGTCAATAATTGGTAACAATAAGCAGGCAGAAAGCTGAAATTTTCTCTCAAATCCAGAATTTCAAATCAAGCTGTAGCATTCAATAAGGACAAGTTATAAATAGTACCTATAAAATAATACAAAACCATGAGAAGAGATGTACAAACACCATTTATCTTCTGTCCATGCCAGTTAAAAAGAAGCTGCATTAAAATCATTATCTGTTAGAAACTTATGTAGTCGGAACAAAATACAATCTCATGAGACCAGCTGAAGACATACAGGTATATCTGTGAATACGGCGACAGCGGCACTTGAAGTGAAACATAGCACAGAAACACCTGCCAAGCCTGCAACCTTCATTTGACAAAAATATAATAGAAAATTTAACTTCACAATTAAATAATCGATATCACAATCTCTGTCATGCCCGCTAAATTTTAACAAGGAAGAAAAAAAGAGAGAACAGTGCACTTTATTCAAGCCGTCACTTCTTAAACCTAGAACTGTAAAGGATCTCAGTATGACATGACAAAGAAGTTCTCTGCAGTCTGCAAATAATTATTCCAAATGGCATACAGAAAATGCTAGAGAAGTACTGTAGAAAGATGAGTTGGTACCTTCCACATATCTGAAGCAGCCCTATCAGATCTCACTTTGCTCATTTTCAGTAACAATACCAGGCCTGCATAGTGGATGGTCTTATGCTCAGAAACGACAGATTTTGAAATAGAAAAACTTCACATAAAATAATTAGACCACAAAAGTCCCAGTTTGAAAGGTCAGTAAGTTCTTTAGGACAACTGCTGCATAAAATTCCGCACAGCTCAATGAGAAATAGGTGATTGATGGACAATCAATTCATCCAATCACGATATTATTGATGAAATATTGTCTTTCGAGGGGGAGAGCAGTTTCACCCCCACCCCCACCCCAACACACAAAACAATGCGTTATCTTATTGTTTTAACTATTTCTGAAAGCACTTCTCCGACGCCCTGACCCACTTCAGTGGATACACACAACACATACAAAGTTCTTAAACATTTGTCACAAGCACTAGGTGGCTCCCCACTTCCATTTACAGAAAGCACTCATATAGTATAAGCCAAGTAGTTGACCCTATTATAAGAAAAATTTACTTTCTCAAAAAACAAATGCCTTCATCAATGGTTGGAAATCTAGGTAAAATAATGTCACTATAGATAATTTTGTAAGTCGCTCCTTGTTATTAACTAACATAACTCAAATATTTTATATCAGTTGATGATGCTGGATCAAGACATTAGTTGTTACACAAGAACTGAACTGCCCGTGTAAAGATTTACAACACATAGTAGCAACAAATAGATTATATAACTGAAAATGGTAGGATAACAATTTTATGGGACGTGTGAACGTCAATGTGGAAGCGGGATATGTAATACCAGTGTATGAGATACTAACCATAGCATGCCAATGCCACTCCCAGCAGCAGAACTGCTACGGCAAAGAGATCTACATACACCTGGATGAAACTGCACTTCATCAATTATCAAGAGGAAGGTGCGGAGAAGGTGTCAGGATCACCATGAAACAGTCTAAATTTTATAATTTCTCCCAACAATAATTTAAACACCAGAGTCCAGCAAAACAACATACCCAGTGGATTCCCACACAGTGTGGAAACACCAGAGTCCAGTATTGTAAGCAAATTCAATAATACCATGCTAATTTTTAAGCTTAAAAGACATTTTACAATAACTACCTTTACTTACGGAGGGGACGCATCCTCTCTTTCAATGAGATGCTCCTCTCAGTAAATACTAAAAAACAGTTTGGGCTCCAAGTCGAAGGTATACACTTTCTGTTACAAAATCTAATTGCAGCTAAAATTGAATATGTGAGGCTCAAAGTAATCTATATAGAGAACCAGCAACTGCTAAATCAAATGGGTTAAAGAATATGTGAAAACAAAAAAGAAATAGATTGTGTTACAAAAGCTAGTTGCGGCTAAAAATGAATATGTGAGGCTAAGGGTAACCGATATAGAGAACCAACAACTGCTAAATCAAATAGGCTAAAGAATATTCGAGAACAACAAATAAATAGAAACCAGGTAATTAAAGAGCCTTAGTCCATACCCGAGCCACAACAGAAGAATCGATAGGGTTCCTTCCCCTCCCAATCCATATCAGTACAGCAGCAACCAACATTAACAGGAAAACTAACAGAGTAACCTGGTCAAAAAGCAAGTACATGAATTAAGAACTGAAACGGTAAAAGAGAAAATACGAACAAGAATGAGTCATTTATGTAGAACATACACATGGTGTCTAAAAAAGGGCCACAGCAGGGGCGTTCGTAGGGTAGGAATTTTTCCACAAAGCAGGCATATGCCACACAGAATTTTTAAAAGAAATTTCGAAAAAAAAAAAAAACTATAAAAAACATTAAAATTGGATTTAATTCATACGCACAAGATAAACAGAAATAACTAAGTACCAAGTGATAATAACATATGATCATTTTAATATAGTTTATCAGCTAATTATAGAACAAAAAAAATTGTTTTATATGTTAGAACACTAACATATAAGTTATATTCAAATGCTTAGAAGAAGATATTCAGAGTCGCACAAGGCGGATAAGGTAAAGCATAAACATGACCCTAGCCCCATTAATTTGGTTGTTATCGCATGAGACTTTTCATCACATGGTTGGCCAGTTGCACCTGGAGCCTGTGAACCGAGCTGCTAAGTGAATCAGAACTTTCCCCTTTAGACATTATATGTATTTACTTCATAAAGTTTACCAGAACCACAACTTTTTGGCGGCTTCCAACTTTGACTGCACGAAAAGAGCAACATCTTCGGCGACTATCAGCACTTGAAGTCGGTTTGTTCTTCTCCAACAAGACTTCACGAGGACTATACGCATCATCTTCATCTTCTTCATCATTTGGCTGATGACAAAGATCAACCCTGAAATCATTTGCAGAAAAGGAATTAGAATCCATCTATATTTAACTTCTACATGAAGATTGAGTTCATGGCTTGGACCCCTGCACCAAGATTCCTTTCTATTTTAATTATTCACCTCAATTGACTGAATAAATATATATTGCACATGTTCCTTTATCCTGTATACTAAAAATTTTGTTGATCTAAGTTCAAAAGGAAATAAGATACGGAAAACTTTGACCCCCAAGGCTTTGGTCTAGTGGTGAGAATATAGCGTTTGATGTCATGATTTGTGGGTTAGGCACATGTCACGGGTTTAAAATCCGCCACAAAGAAAAACCTGGTATTTAAGTGGAGAAGTTCATTATTTTCTCTCTTCTCCTTACCAATACTACTGCTTTTATAGTTCTATCCTTACCTTTTTCTTTCAATTTTAAACTACTACTGTTTCTTTTACTTTGGTTATCTTGTCGATATTTTTCTTTTCTTTGATAGTTTGTTTCATCATAGTTCTTTTCGCTCTTGTATTTTCAAACCTACTTTGTAAAAAGCTTTTTTTTACTGTGCCGGTGTTGATGCACCGGCACAGGTAAGGCCCACTCCCTCTCCTTCGATCTCTCCCTCCCCAGTCCCAGGTCTCCCTCCCCCCAGCACTCTCTCTCTCTCCCGAGTCCCATTCTCACAGTGTCACTGAGGCAGCACCGATCAGAACCGGATAAAATAGTCGGTTCGACTACAATCGGCGACCAGCGTACGGCAAAAGCAAGGAGACGCCCCGGCGACATTCCAGTGAAATTCCGGCGACTTTCCGGAGGCTTCTTTGCCGGCGACCCTAGTCAGGCAACAAATCTCGACACCAAAACTGTAGTAACCAGCTATAGCAGGAGTACTCCCGGTGATTTCTAACCCTTTATTTTATATCCTTGTACTTTATTTTATCGCACAGTTTTCCAGTATTTTCGCTGCCTGTATTTTTTTGTGGGATTTGTGTCGGTTAATTGGGTTCGAGTTGCTATTGTTCTTAAAATTGGGTTAAACTGTGTGCTTTGAGTTGTCGTTATTGTTTTGCTGTTTTAACCTCTTCTGTTGCATTTGTTGAGTAGTGGCTTGGGTAGTAAATGGTGGACTAGGGTCATGTCCTGGGGGCCTGGGGGGCTGCGGGTGCGGTCGGGGCTAGGTGGTGGGTCAAAGTTGAGACGCGGAGGACGGGGTTTTAGGGGAGGAGAGTCGAGAGATGATAAGTTTAGGGTAGGGTCGTGGAACATAGGGACCCTTCAGGATAAGTCGATAGAGCTAGTTAAGATTCTTAGGAAGAGAAGAATCAGTATTGCGTGTGTCCAGGAGACTAAATGGGTAGGTTCTAAGGCTAGGGATGTGGATGGGTACAAGTTGTGGTATTCAGGTAGTGAGAGGCGTAGGAATGGAGTAGGTATCTTAGTGGATGAAAAGCTTAGGGGGCAGGTAGTGGAGGTTAATAGGGTTAAAAATAGGGTGATGACTATTAAGTTGGTCATTGGGGGTTTTATGGTGCACGTCTGTAGTGCTTACGCGCCACAGGTGGGCCTGGGCGAAGAGGAGAAGAGGAGTTTTTGGGAGGTCTTGGACAAGGTGATTCGAGGCGTGCCTAGTTCGGAAAAGCTTTTCTTAGGAGGGGACTTCAATGGGCATATCGGGCATTTGCCGATAGGATACGATGATGTGCATGGTGACTTTGGTTTTGGGGATAGGAATGATGAGGGTACTTCTCTGTTGGATTTTGCTAGGGCCTTTGGATTGGTGGTAGTGAATTCCAGCTTTCCGAAGAAAGAGGAGCATCTGGTTACTTTCCGTAATAGGATAGCCAAGACCCAAATTGACTTTTTGCTGCTTAGGAAGGGGGATAGAGCTTTGTGTAAGGACTGTAAGGTTTTTCCGAATGAGAATCTTACGACCCAACATAGACTTCTGGTGATAGATTTGGTTATTAAGATGGGCAAGAAGAGGAGGGGTGGGGAGGGTCGACCTAGAGTTAAGTGGGGTAGCCTGACTCCGATCAGTGCTTCAGAGATAGAGGCAAAGTTGGAAGGGATGGGGGCGTGGGAGTGTCCGAGGGACGTGGATAGTATGTGGGATAGGGCGGCAGGTTGCATTAAGGAGACTTCTAGAGAGGTTTTGGGTGTCTCTAGGGGATGGTCTAGCCGGCATCGTGGGGACTTGCGGTGGAATGAAGAAGTTAAGAAGAAGGTGGAGACGAAGAAGACGGCTTACATTAAGTTGGTTGAGAGAAAGGAAGAAGAGGAGAAGCGGGTGTGCAGGGAGGAGTACAAACTTGCTAAGAGGCTAAGCTAGCAGTTACGACTGCTAAGACAGCAGCGTTTGAGAGACTTTATTCGGGTTTAGAAGAGAGAGGCGGGGAAAAGAGGTTGTACAGGCTTGCCAAAACTAGGGAACGTAAGGGTCAGAATCTGGACCAAGTGAAGTGCATTAAAGGAGAGGATGGAAAAGTTTTGGTGGAGGACGTTCTAATTAAGAAAAGATGGCAGTCGTATTTCCATAAGCTCCTGAACAATAAGGGGGACAGAGGTATTGTGTTAGGGGAGTTGGAGCACACTAAGTAGCCTTGCGATTTCGGCTACTGTCGGCATTTTAATGTCGAGGAAATATGTGAGGCTATTCGCAAGATGCAAAGGGGCAGAGCGACGGGGCCCGATGAGATTCCGGTGGACTTTTGGAAGTATGCTAGCGGAGCAAGATTGAGGTGGCTAACCCATTTGTTTAACAATATTTTCAAGACCGCTAAGATGCCCGAGGCGTGGAGATGGAGTACGGTGATTCCTTTATACAAGAACAAGGAAGACATTCAAAGTTGCGACAACTACCGTGGTATTAAGTTGTTGAGTCACACGATGAAGATTTAGGAGAGGGTGGTGGAGCGGAGGTTGAGGAAGATAGTGCCTATTTCGGAGAATCAATTTGGATTTATGCCTGGTCGATCGACGACTGAGGCAATTCACCTTGTGCGGAGACTGGTAGAACGATATAGAGAGAGGAAGAGGGATCTGCACTTGGTGTTTATCGACTTGGAAAAGGCGTATGACAAGGTTCCTAGAGAGGTTCTGTGGAGATGCTTGGAGGCGAGAGGGATGCCAGTGGCGTACATCCGTTCGATTAAAGACATGTATGAGGGGGCGAAGACTCAGGTAAGGACGGTAGGAGGGGATTTCGGGCACTTTTCGGTCTTGACAGGGACGCACCAGGGATCGACTCTTAGCCCGTTCCTATTCGCCTTGGTGATGTATGTGTTGACGCGAAATATACAAGGGGAGGTTCCTTGGTGTATGCTCTTTGCGGATGATGTAGTTTTGATTGATGAGTCGCGCCAAGGTGTTAATGATAAGTTGGAGGTTTGGAGACAGACCCTGGAATCTAAAGGATGCAGGTTGACTAGGATCAAGACAGAGTACTTAGAGTGCAAGTTTAGCGACTTGAGGCAAGAGGACAATGTGGTGGTGCAGTTGGAGTCCAGGCGGTTTGTAGGAGGAATAGTTTTAAGTATCTTGGGTCTATGATCTAGGGGAATGGAGAGATTGATGAGGATGTCTCCCATCGTATTGGGGCAGGTTGGATGAAATGGAAGCTTGCCTCGGGAATTTTATGCGATAAGAAGGTGCCTCTTAAGCTTAAAGGTAAATTCTATAGAGCTGCGGTCCGGTCGGCCATGTTATATGGGGCGGAGTGTTGGCCTGTTAAGAATTCTCACGTCCAACAGTTGAAGGTTGCGGAAATGAGAATGTTGCGTTGGATGTGTGGATTTACGAAGGCGGACAGGGTCAGGAATGAGACTATTCGGGAGAAAGTGGGAGTGGTTTCGGTGGAAGATAAGTTGTGGGAAGTGAGGTTGAGATGGTTTGGCCACGTGATGAGAAGGGGCACGGATGCCCCAGTCCGCAGATGTGAGAGGTTGGCCTTGGAGGGTTTCAAGCGGGGTAGGGGTAGACCAAAAATGTACTCACGAGGAGTGATTAGACGTGACATGGAACAGTTACAGCTTACTGAGGACATGACCCTAGATAGGAAGGTTTGGAGGAAAAGTATTAAACTAGAAGGCTAAGGTGGGTGGTCGAGTCGTAGTCCGTAGTTAGGAGGTTTAAGGATAGCTTGATTGGGAGTTCCAGTTATGGGGGAGGGGGTCCTTGGGTTGTTAATTATACTGTTTTTTTTGTGAATGTTGGTTCTTTTGTTACTTTAGCATATTGCTTGCCTTTTGGTTAATTATACTTTATTTTTGTGGATGTTGGTTCTTTGTTCTTTATCATGTTGCACGACTGTTGGTCTACGGTCTTTTGTCTTGAGCCGGGGATCTATCGGAAACAGCCTCTCTACTCCTTCGGGGGTAGTGGTATGAACTGCGTGCATTTTACCCTCCCCAAACCCCACTATGTGGGAATATACTGGGTTTGTTGTTGTTGTTGTTGTTATTGAGCAAAGGGTCTAACGGAATGGTTTATCTACAGTCTTCCCCACAAAGGGAGGGATAAGATCTGCGTATACCCCACCCTGGGTTTGCTGTTGTTGTTGTCCAGTGGAGAAAGTATAGAGTCGTCGATCCATTATCCACCAAGCACCGAACCTTACACCACTGAACCTTACACCACTGGCCGATTATAAAAAAATAATACATGACAACTTTGTTGATGTTAGAACAACAGGATTCATAATCCATGAATAGCACGAGTTCAAGTAACTGCAATTCACCAAAGAGGATCATGATTTGGTCGCCACATTCTGAAGTTCGGTAGCAGTGTCTTGAAAACTAATGATTTTGGCAGCTTACTGATGGAAGTAACAGATTTTACTTATCCGCCCAGATTATTTTCTGGAATGAGTATGACTCTGGAGAAAAAATAGGGACGTTCATGATACTGAATTTCCCTCATAAATGAGTTCCTCAAATTTAGAATTAAAAAAGAAGTTACATTCACAAAATAATTTTGACGAGTTCAAAGAAACAGCAAACAGAAGGCAAACTTACCAGAATGAAAGAAGAAGAAGAAATGCAGCAAGGAAAAGAATTTTGGGGAAAGCTGCAAAACAGCTTTTCATTAGCCCTAATTAAAATAGCGTCAGTTGAGAAGGAACATGGTGGGGGGTTTGCACATACCCATAACAACAAAGCCACAGGAGCGCGACCAGCAAATCCAACCCTTACAAGCGGCAACAATTGTCAACACGAAATAAAGGAAATAACCTGCAGGAGAATAAGGTCAGTGACAGATTCATACTAGTAACTAAACTCTAACAGATTACTTGCTGGACATGAACTTTCTTTATCATTATGAAATGCACATAAAGCAAAAATAAAAGATGAAAAAGAGAAAACAAAGGCAAGATATTAAAGGAAATTATATACAGGATGGCTTATCGAAATTTCATGTCTAAATTAGCTATATTCCTTCATGTCCTTAATTTCTACCAAAAGAGAAGCTAAATCTTCTACAACAACAACATCCCCAGTGTGATCCCACAAGTGGGGTCTGGGGATGTTCAGGTGTACGTAAACCTAATCCCTACCTTGTGTGAGGTAGAGAGGTTGTTTCTGATAAATCCTCGGCTCAAGAAAAGCGTTTTCAAAAACGGGTTTGACAAATAAGAGAATACAAGCTATGGTGAAAATACTATAGGAAAGAAAAGTACTGACATCAAAAATAGGAAAGAAAACTCAAGTAAAAGAAACAATAGTGCAGCAGCAGTAGTTGCTAAACCTGAATTAGAAACTTAAAACAGCAAATTTGCATCTGAATCAGAAAACTAGCATGATTTTTTCAAACTTGATTTACATCTTCTTGACTCATATATTTCATTTAGTTGTATCTCTTCCAACTCATTTGTCTAAGTTTGTTGTTTTTGTTCATAGCTACGTTTTCTGGCGTTGGATACATATTTCTTTCTTTAATTTATAGGTTGCACTAGATACATACTTCTTACTTCAGAAGAACCTACATTTTAATTACGTTTTACGTTTAACTAAAGCATAACATGTCACTTTTCAACACTTCTGCCATTGAAGAAGAAAAATGTGCAGAAGGCTTGTATTTCCATAAAAATGATAAAAGAGAAGCGGCGTATAACGTAGTCTCGAGCAACTTCATACTTTGCAAAATATATGCTAGAATATATTAAGTCATTGTGCTTCAACATCATTTAAACTCTCCCGTGTGCATTCCAAAAAAACATGCATCAACAATAGGCTTAAGAACGCAAAATTATGAGTAAAAGGTGCATATATTTTCTTTTGCTTAGTGCTCCCAGGGAGATCTCAGGGAAAAACAATTGTAGATAGACCGACGATACTATATAGAAAATAAGATGCTCACCCAAATTCGAAGATCCAATCATCAAGTGAAATACCTGCAATTTCATAGTGAAGTCTAATAAGCATGATTTAAATTAGCACATAAGTGAAATAAGAAGCCTCGCTGAATGTACTAAAGAATTTTATTAAGGCTAACCAGAACAAAAGGAAGAGGAATCATTGAATCTACTTGATGACTGTCACTTCATAGCAGTAAAACTTAACAAATTAAGGAATTATTTCCAATTTCTAATATACGTGTATCTGAGTATATCCTCCAACAGATGTAGTGCTACCTCTGAGCTGATGATCTCTTTTATTGCTACTACACAGAGCTAGTTTACTTAGAAATTATCAAGTGCAGCCCAGATTCCTTTTTTGATAAGTATATCAAGCATGCCCCCACTTTACAGACAGGTATTAGAAGAACAAGGCGGTGGGCTGCTTCTGGTTTTTTGGTAGTTTTCAAATGAGTGGAAGAATCATCTTGTATATCAACTATTCAAAGATGGAATTGTGTTCTTGGAAGAAGTAACATCACCAGAATATCCAACCCAATCTGCACAGCAAATTGTGCCACTTGCTGAAAGTTAACATGGTAGAACATAGCGCTAACACCACAAGATTCTAACTAATATGACTCCAACTGATACAGAGAAAAACATCACCGTTATCACACTCATAAAACCACCATCGTCCTTGGGATCATCAAGACTGAGCTTGCACCAAGAACAGAGCATAGACACCCCTAACCACTAACACCAAAGAATTTAGATGTGAGTATAAACGAACCACTAGTACACCGTGATGGCCAAGTGACTAGGTTAGGTTCAATGTCCTGAAGTTTAGACTTTGTACTCATTGGAGGACTGAGAGTGCAAAAGAGATACATTGAGGGAGTACAACTAGATCGCATGGAAAAAACAAGAGATTAACCTGGTATGGGGCTAAAATTTAGAAAACCTACATGATTATCAGTAATTTGGGCAATGCTTATGTTGAAGTCTGTGACCATCTCATCTAAAAGCTTAAGCGGAGAGCACGCTTTTATTATAATTATATTCTCAACACGCCCCTTCATGTTATGGGCCAAGCAACGTGGAAACTCTTTTTAATAATGGCGGCGGTGAGCTTCGATCTCAGGACCTCTGCCTGCTCTGATACCATGTTGAAGTGTGTGACCATCTCATCTAAAAGCTTAAGCTGTTAAGAGAGAGCAAACTTTTATTATTTAATTATATTCTCAACAGCTTATTAAAAGAAAATTTTGTATTTCTCTGATTTCTATTTTTATTATTTCTTATTCCTTATTCCTGTTATGTTATCCATCCTGCTTCATGTTTCATTACGACCTTGTTTACTATTCTTTACCTTGAGCCGGGGGGTCTATCGGAAACAGCCTCTCTACTTCTTCGGAGGTAGCGGTATGGACTGCGTACATTTTACCCTCCTCAGACCCCACTTTGTGGGAATACACTGGGTTTGTTGTTGAGTTATCAAGTTGTGGAGATGAAGGGAAAGGGTCATTACTCATCACTATGTCAATGGTGAGAAAGAACTAACTTAATACCAAAATTGTAAAGGCGTTTCAAGTTTCTTTCGGCTTGTGAAGACCACTTTTACTTCACCTGAATTATCTAATAGTTTCTTGTTGAAAAAAAAATGGTTACATCACCTAAACCATAAATGCTAGCAAAGAAGTGTTGAACATTTTTTATTTTTTTTGGAGAAAGGTAACATTAGAAGTGTTGAACATTATAAGACGATGGTTTAGACAAAGTATTCAGTTGAAAGAAGAGGGAAGAGGCAGACTGGTGGCAGAGCATTCCAGCATGTGTTTGGTGGACAGTATGGACAGCGAGGAACCTCAGACATTTTGAGAACAAAAGCAATCCCATCCACAAAATTAAGATGAATTGCCTCAATCTTCTTTATTTTGGGTGTAAACAGGATGTAATGGGGGAGATAGCAGGTTTTGTAGATTTCTTTAACAATTTGTAAGTTAGCAGTTGTACATAGGACCCCCCATAATACTAGTATGTGATTGAAACCTTTCGCCTTAGCACCGGCTTGATGGTGCTGAGCGTTTTTTGGAAATGAAATACAAGTTACCTTTATCCAAAAAAAAAATATTCAGTTGAATATCTTCGACATGAGTTCTTGAACTTTTCACATTTCCTGCTCGTCTACACTAAAATAGGTAAACCAGCAACATAAGTCCCGAGCTAGGCTGGAAGGAAAACAGATTGAGAGAAGGGTTTCTAATAAACATGCAAAGAATACATTATACCTTCCCACAAGTAATTTAGAGCTCACATTATTATCCATGTACTCCAACTATACTCCCTATATATGCACACTTTTTTCCATGATTTTATCCTTGTCACTAAAGGTATAAGCGATTAGACACCTGAACATACCTAAGACTTAATTGCCTGAGAATGTTGTTATTTTTGTACTTGTAGTATTTAGAACAGCTTCCGAGCACTTCAACTATCCCACTGGGTACCTACTACCTCCCACTTCCCAAGGTGGGGCAGTAAGGTCCGCGCACACACTACCCTCCCCAGACCTCACTTGTGGGGTTCCACTAATTACGTAGTTGTTGTTGTACCTACTACCTCCGACCAGACACCAACACAAACACAGGGTAACTCTACCCACCGAGGCTTAGGCAAATGGGAAGAAATCACTAAGGTGTCCTTGTCTCTACTATGTTCCATGGTTTTCATCTTCATTAAAGCTTAGGCGACACCATAGGATGCAGTTCCCAAAGAGAATTAACTACACTCAAATCCGAATAACTTTTGGTAGCAAGGGAAAAAATGGTTGCATATAAGCATCTAGCAGCAACAGTCTCCACTAGTATATTTGTTATTCATAATTGGAACTAGACAAAAGAGGACGAAATGCTTACTTTCTGACGAGTCCAGCCATTGTGCGTATTCCGAGAGTGAATTCTCATTAACTGGAAAAATAGATAAGCCAATTAAGTTGCGAAAAGATGTGAAGACACAATCCATTAAGCAAGAAATAATCACTACCACACAGCAGATGTGAATTGTCATTAACAGCACATGAATACATGACTTTAATAGAGTCAAACCAACATTATGCAACCACAATAGACATGAGCATCAACCTAAAAAGAAGCACCATACTGGTTTGCATCCATTAGATGGCAACTAGTATGCAAAAGTTAGAATCAAGGCTTTCAATTAATGTTTTCTTTTTTCAGTCAGTCAAATAATTTCTTTAATAAACACCAAGTTGGTGTCAGAAAGCACTCTGCTCGAGTCATTCATCATCTTCACAAAGGTTCTAGATTATAATCAAATGCTGACAACACCAAAATCCCTCTCACAACCCCCAACGGCCTATCTGGTTCTCAATCCTAGCAACTATTCATATTAAGCAAGCACCTCTAAATTAAACAGTGATCCTCCTGCATGCTTCCTAAGGAGCTAACGAAGTCAAAAAGCTGATCAAAATTATTTAGGGTATGATGGTTACACAAAAAAATGGTGTAAGGCGTCTACACTTCAAAGCATGATAGGAGAACGGTTTCCTCAGAAGCACCTACTATTCCTTTCCAGCCATAGGCACCAAAATATAAAACAGAACATGGAACAGTTTGTCAAAGCTTTTTAATTGTTTTCCCTACATTCTATTGAAGAAAACCAATCTAGCCCTCTCCTTGGACTAATTATAGAGTAACTTTGGTGGGAAGAGCATGAAAAGCAAAAAAGCGACAAAGACTCACTTCACCTAAGGTGAGAAGCAAAGTATTCGCTTCATTGAAGTGAAGCGTGATTTTAAAAAATAAAAATAAATTTTGCACACATACTTAATTTGTAATGATATCTTGCGCTCTCAAGTGATAAATTTGCAAATCTTGGGATATAAGACCTCTTAGTCACGAATGGAATTAGTGTCCACAGCCTCCTTTATTCAATGAGAATCATTTAACAATATAATTTCAGATACAATTGTTCCGTACCATTTTAAATCAAATGTTATGCAAGTGTGTGACTACTATGGTGTTGGATAAGCATTAAAAGAAAAACATCACATGGCTGAATCCCTTTAATCCCAATTTTAGCCATAATCAAGGACATCAAAAATCATGTTCACCTAGACAAACCCAGAGCGGGTATATGAATACCAAAGCTTCAGAAGTTTCAAATTTAGCCAGTATCTTAGATGGTATTGCAAATTCAGCACCAACCATTTTCACCGAATACACTAAAACCTACTGAATACGGAGATACCAATCATATAATCAAAGCAATCCCCATAGAGAATCACATTGGCCATATATTCCATCAATACTGATAAAGTCGCTCCAAACAGTAAGAATCACTTCTCAACAACTCTCTAAATGTTGCTGCAAGCACTATATGACAAAACCTATCACAATTTGGCCCCAAAAAAAGTTGCAACACTACCCATACCCATGACAGCAAACAGGAACTGAAATTAGTAAGAATCACTTCGTAAGTGGTATACGACTTCTTTCTCCTACAGAAAATCCATATTCGGAACATGATTACATTTGGGCTATTTGACACCAAAACTTTGCATCGTTAAATTACTCAATTCAGAAGAACTCTTCAAGAACTAATCCCCTTTTATATACTATTGTAATAAACGAGAGCATGACAATGGCATAAAACTGTCTCAAGAAAATGTGTCTGTGTGAACCCATGATAAAAATGAGAAAGAATAGAAAAATTTACCCCATTTTGATAATTGAGTTTACATTCCTTCGAATTCAAGCACATTAACTGAATTGACAATACAGAAACCAGAAGCTAAAATTTAGCAAAAGGACTCAACTTTTCCATTCAATAGCATAAACCTAGCCGAAACAGCCTCCTTCCAATGTCCATCACAAATAAGATTAAACATTCAGAATCCATTAAAACCCTTCAAAAATCCCAAAAACCACAACCCAAACTTGTTACATAACAAGAAAATAACACCCAACGGAGCAATTTCAAGAATCAAGACAGAAGCTTTTATCAGAAACCCCACATACATATAACCCTGTGCAACAAAATCAAGAACAAGAAGAGGCAAAACAAGAAAGAATAGTGACCTGAGCAAAAGCAAGAAGTGCAATAAGGGCATCGACAGAAGCAAGAGCCACATTCACTCCCATTAAAGACTTAGGATAACAACTCCCTTCTCTCAAATCAATCATGTTCTTCTTCTTCTCCTACAAAAACCATCCACCGCCTCCAACCCCACTATAGAAAAATGTGCACACACAAAATGATGATAAGTTTACATATATATTATATGTACAACTTCTTGTCAAGAAGTAAAAAGGAATGGTATGGTATCAAAAACGATATTCCTAATTTCCCTTTTTTACTTTTGCGCAGCCTCGATGGTATCTATATTTGTTCTGTTGAATTTTTGTGTTCTGTTGAATTTTTGGTGCAGATCTGCCTCTGGATTCTTACCTCCAACACTCCCTTTTCTCTCTCTCCTTGTCTCTCTCTCTCTCTTTCTTTTCTGTAGACAAAGAGTTGAGTTGGCCCTTTGGGGACCGAGTACGAGTTTGTTTTCTTTGTCATGCCACGCGGCTGCCTTTCAACTATTTTTTTTTTTTTATGAGAGTATGACTTGTGTCAGCACGGGCCTAATATTAACATATTTTATTTTTTTTAAAATTTTGATATATTTAAATGAATTTTTTTAATAAAAAGATTGCATATATTTTCTAGAATTCATCCGGAATTTAGTATGAGTTCAACATATGTTATTTTAATACATATTTAGATAATTTAAGTTATTAACTATTTTAATTTATAATATTTTTTTATGTAATTTTCAAATTAATATACGTTACTTTTCTTATCCAAATTATTGTGGCATTGATAATCAATTATATTTTAAAAATAATTTAAGTTTTTAATTATTATGATTTATAATACTTTTTTTCTATTCCAATTTCAGTGACATTAATATAATTTCAAGAAGAGTCGATCAAATATTTTATATCTTTTAAATTTTTTAAGTTGTTAATTATCGTGATTTCTAGTATTTTTCATTTAATTTTTTTAAAATATATAACATATTAAATTATTTTTAGATATTTTAAGTTGTTAATAATTGTAATTTATAATACTTTTTATGTAATTTTTGAATAATATATGTTACTCTCCTTGTCTAGAATTTTGTGTCGACGACAGCCAATTATATTTTAAAAATAATTTAAATTTTTCATCATTGTGATTTATAATATTTTTCCTATCTCAACTTATGTGGCACAATACTTAAATGACCATAATAATTAATTAGGGATAATATAGTAAAATCACGACTGAAGCAGCTGAAGTAGAAATTAGTCAATTTTTTTAAAAAAAATTTGTTAATTATTGTTATTTACAGTACTTTTTATTTCATTTTCAAATGATATATATTGCTTTATATCTTCTTCTGTCCCGTCCCAATTTATGTGGCACTAATATAATTTTGATGGTCAATCAAATATTTTATGTTGACATATCATTTTGTTATTCTTATTTTTCTAATACATATATGACTTATAATAAGGAGTGATATAGTAAAACTATCGTTCGAAAGACGAAAATTTAATTTAAACATTAAGAGTTAATTTCGTATTTTATGTCTATTTTATTTTTCATTAAATATTATTTATTTTCTTAATACCTAGATGACTCATAATAATTAATTAAGAGCGATTAATTATGTTATTACTATAAAAATTAATATAATTTTATCATATCCAAAAGTAATCATCGATAATTTACCGGAATAGTATATTAATTAAATACGGTATGCTATATTTGCATATGCAAAATATGATATTATTAAACATTATTGGATAGTGCATTATATTTATCTATAATGAAATTTTACTATATATTTTTCTTTATTTCTTTTTAACTTAATACAATTGACCCAACATAAATTCTAAGAAAATATTCATTAGAAATTTATTTTATTAAATTAAATTTATTAATTTTGTAATTTAAAAATTTTAAGTTAAGTTTAAATATTAGTATTTCTATATAAGGAAAAAGTAATTTAAAATTTTAATTTTATGAAATAAATAAATAAAAAGATTATTTTTTTATATAAAAGTCAATTAAAATAATAAAATTGATTTACTTTAAATATTTAGTTGTAGTTAATTAAGATAATTTTTTATTTTTTCACAATTTATGTTGCACCGATAAAATTTTGAGAGTTAAATATAACTTTTATCTATTTTTGAAAAAGTATTTTAACTTGTTAATTATTGTGATTTACAATAATTTTTACGTAATTATCAAATAATATATTTACTCCTTGTGTCCCAATTTATGTGGCTTCAATACAATTTTAAGAGTCAACTAAAATTTTTATATATCTTTTAAATATTTTAAGTTGTTAATTATTATGATTTGCAATACTTTTTCTTTTATCTCAATTTATGTGGCATTTCTAAAATAATGAGAGTCAATAAATTTTTATATGTCTTTTAAATATTTTAAGTTATTAATTATTGTGATTTGTGGTAACAAATTAGTTTTGAACATGATAGCCAATTAAATAAATAAAAAAATTATTTCCAATATGTAGTTATAGTTAATTAATATAAATTAATAGAATATATTAAATATTTAAATCATTATGATGAAACAATGTAATTATTATATATTGGAGCATGGTATGTAATTAAGTGGGAGTAGAGGGTTTTTTTTGTAAGAGTCAATAAAATTTCTATATGTCTTTTAAATATTTTAAGTTATTAATTATTGTGATTTGTGGAAAAAAATTAATTTTGAACATGATAGATAATTAAATAATTAAAAAAAAATTACTTTCAATATGTAGTTATAGTTAATTAATATAAATTAATAAAATGTATTAAATATTTAAATTATTATGATAAAATGATAAAATTATTATATATTGGGGCATGGTATGTAATTATGTGGAAGTAATTAAATTTTTTGGTAATTGGAAGAGGTGGTCGAAATCACCTCTTCTATATAATAGAAAAATAGTAAGTTGTAGTAAATATATTTTGATATTTTAATTAGCGTATTTGGATATGAGATTTTTCTTTTTTTCAAAAATTAGTTTTATTATAGTGTGTTATTTTGTGCTTTGATAATGATCAGTTCGATTTCATGTCAGGTCGTTCGACTATTGAGGTCATTCACCTTGTGAGGAGATTAGTGGAGCAGTTTTGGGAGAGGAAGAAGGACTTGCATATGGTGTTTATTGATCTTGAGAAGGCATGTGATAGAGTTCCCAAGGAGATTCCGTGGAGGTGTTTGGAGGCTAGAGGGGTGCCCATGGCGTATACTAGGTCAATTTAGGACATGTGTGAGGGAGCGAAGACTCGAGTGAGGATGATAAGTGGAGATTCGGAGCACTTTTCGATTTTGATAGGGTTGCGTCAGGGATCGACTCTAAGACCTTTTTTATTTTTCTTGGGGGTGGATGCTTTGACGCGATATATTCTAGGGGAGGTGCTTTGGTGTGTGTTATTTATCGATGATGTTGTACAGATGGACGAGACTCCGGAAGGAGTTAATGATAAGTTGGATCTTTGGAGACAGACCCTTGAGTCTAAAAAATTTTGATTGAATAGGACCAAGACGGAGTACTTGGAGCGTAAGTTTAGTGATATGTTGCAGGAAGCTAACGTGGTTGTGAAGCTGGACTCTCAGGCCATCCAGAAGAGGGAAAGTTTCAAATATTTGGGGTCTATGATTCAGGGTAATGGCGAGATTGACAAGGATGTCACGCATTGTATTGGGGAAGGGTGGTTGAAATGGAGGCTCACTTCGGGAGTTTTATGTGATAAGAAGGTGTCACCGAAGCTTAGAGAAAAGTTCTACAGAGTGGCGGTCCGACCGACTATGTTGTATGGAGCGGAGTGTTGACCAATTAAGAACTCCCACATCCAAAATTTAAAGGTGGCGGAGATGAGGATATTGGTATAGATGTGTGGCCATATCATGAAAGATAGGATAAGGAATGAAATTATTCGGGAGAAGGTGGGAGTGACCTCGGTGGAGGACAAGATGCGAGAAGTGAGGTTACATTGATTCGGATATATGAGGAGGAGGGGCTCTAATGCTCTAGTGCGGATGTGTAAGACACTGACTATGATTTTAAGCAGGGTAGAGGTAGGCCGAAGAAATATTGGAGGGAGGTGATTAGGTATGATATGGAGCAGTTACAGCTTACGGAGGACTTGACTCTTGATGGGAAGGTGTGGAGGACGCGAATTAGGGTAGAGGATTAGAGGGCGAGAATGCGTTGATAAAAATAGGGGAGACGTTCTTTATTTGTGTCTGAAGTTTCTTGTTTAGGGTGATTGAGTGTTGTGTATAGTTTCTGATAGCTAGTTTTTAGTTTTATCTTGTGGTTGTAGTATTATCTTATGGCAAGTGGTGTTAGTTTATTTGCAGATTGTACTAGTTTATATGCATTTATATTTGGTGTTTGTTATACTGCTATCGGTCCTAAGTCGGGGGTCTATTGAAAACAGCTTCTCTATTTCGTTTGAGGTAGTGGTATGGTTTGAGTATATTCTACCCTCCCCAGACCCCACTATGTGGGAATACACTGAGTATGTTGTTATTGTTGGTGTTGTTGATAATAATCAAGAAACTTTTAGGGATCGAGTACGGAGGGCAATTATACGTTGTGGCATCCTGTATAATTTTGTCCTGTAGCATAATTATTGTGCAGGTGGATATACATATACAACGATGGACACCTAGTTCAATCAGCTTTCAGTCAAGATTCCTACATTTCTATATAAGCAAATTAAAGCAATTTTACAACTGAGTTTTTGCATTTGATATTTCTCATGGAGGCAGCAAAAACACTTTGGGCTCAATATCTAAAATTTTCATTGCTCTTAGTTTTATTGTTCTTGAGTCATGTGCTAGAAACTTATTTAATTTAGTGTTGTGAGTAAAGTTTTCTCTGTCTTTGTTGAATTTTCATAGGTAGAGTTACCTAAGGTGTGTTGGCTAGAGTTACAGCCTGTTTGAATAGGATTCGAATCTGGTTTTAATCTCTTGTTTAGCTTTTTTTTAGGTGTTTGATAAAATAAAGAAGTGCTTAAAAAAAAGCTAAAAATTGATTAAAAAAAGCAAAAAGTGAGAAGTTGGGTACCCTAACTTTTTACTTTTCAGATTAAAATTCTTTTAGGTTTGACCAAACTATTTACCTTTTTACCCTTATATTTTCTCCAATTCTAACAATACTCTGAACTTGTAGCTAGGGGTATGCATTGGTCAGTTCAGTTCGATTTTATATATTATCGATTCGGTTTATCGGTTTTTGATTTTTAAATATGTTAAACCAATAATCAAACCAATAAGATATTTTTATCGGTTTTCGATTTATCAGTTTTTAGTCCTTAACAGTTCAATTTTCGATTTGACCGATAAAAAAATACTCATAAAATAAAAATAGTAGTAACTAACATGAAAAAAATCGAATCTTAGTTGCAACCAAAAATCCTACATAGTGTGTTTTAATTACAAGAATCTTCAAGTTTGAACTAAATGTTGTTAGGAGAAATTAAGAGTTTGTATAATTGAAATAATATGTTTGTTAATTTGTAGAAATTAAAGAGAAATTAAGAAAAATATATAATAAGTCATAATATATATATATATATATAAATTCATAATCTTATTGGGTTATTGATTTACCCAATAAAAAAAATTGAACCGAACCAACAATCCAATATTTTTTTTTATAAAATCATTAAAAAATCCTTAACTCAATAACCCAATAATAATAAACCAATAACATTTTATCGGTTCGGTTTATCGATTGGTTCAGTTTTTGCACACCCCTACTTGTAGCCCTTAAATATATAGTTTTTCTTTCTTTTTCCCTTGGTTGCTTCTCTCTGTCTCTTTCCTCCAATTTCCTCTTCATCTTTCTCCTTTATTTTCAGAGAATCCATCATTATATCGGAGGTTTATATTTTGACATAGCCAAATTGTTCTGAGCTTGCAATATAACAATGTAATACCATTTTTATATACAAAAATGTCCGAATTTTTTTCTTTTTTAACATTAAAAATTAAAAAATAAATTGGCCTTGGATAATCACTTTACGCTAAAAGTGCATTTAAATAGAAATATTTTTGAATTATTAGAATTAAAAATTATAAATAATTCACCTTACTCTATGTTGTTAATAACTTTAATGATATTTAAGTCATTTTGACAACAAAAAAGTGCTTAGCATCACTTGTTAACCAAACACATCAATAACTTTTTTTTTTAAGTTTCAGCACTTGTATTCAAATATTTATCTACTTAATTTATAAGCACTTATTTTAAGCTTTCAATCACTTAAGCTAAAAAAGTATTTTTTTAATCTTATCCAAACGAGCTCTTAGTAGACTTGGAGAAGAGGTTTGACAGAGTTGTCTTATGTAGGTTTATAATAGAGCTATTGCAATCCTTAGGACTTAGAGTTAAGTCCATTTTGAGTCTGTAATCAGAGTTGATTTGATTATCATGTAGCTTGAGAAAGTCTGTGAGGATAGGTAGCGATTTTCCTCCCTAGAGTAAGCAGATTTCCACTTAAAAATCGTTTGTGTTGATTAACTTTGAACATTTACTTTGAGTTCATGTTTTACTATTAATTACTTCATCTTAGGATTTGATTCCTTAGTGGTGATGAACCCTTATGATTCAACATAGTGTTTGAACATAAAATTTTTAAATAGAATTTAAAATTATATTTGAAAAAATGAAAACAAGTTGAACTTGTTTTCATATATATTTGAAGCTTTGATCACTTCCTTTGAGCAACATATTTAGTTGGAATGTATGTGGGTATATTTATGTATATTTTTCACTAATTGACTATTTAATTATTAATTAAATAGTTAATAGCTAATACTTAATTTCTTAGTTATTTTTTCAATTGTGCACTCATTTTCATTTGACTTGATATTTCTAAAATGAATAGATGAATTGATATTTGGTTTCAAATTTGTGTAGATGCATTAAATTCACAAGACCTCAAAAGAAAGTCTTCCAATAGTGCCGGTATTGATGTTTTAACAATATATGAATATTTAAACAAAATTTAACCACAAGGGTTGGTGTGGTGGTTCAGCACCTCACCCCTTAAGCAAGAGGTTGGAGGCTCGATTCCACTCTGTGGCCAATTCCCTACCGCTTAGTGCGCTGATAGTGGAACGAAGGATTAGTCTCACGTCTGCCGGCTGTGGGAATACCTTAGGGGGAAAAAAAATTAAACAAAATTTATTCAATTTTTTAATAAAATATTATTGTAATTTTCTAAAATAAAGAATTCATAGAATAATGTTATTCATGTTTCATATTTTATTGGTTAGCCTAAAGTTATTTACATACTTATTTTATTTGTTTAATTATGTGGTGGATACAAATAAATAGAATCTATAAATTAGCTATAGAATTAGTATCGAATCTATGTCACAGAGTGAATATTATGTCACGATGGAAGAATCAGATAAAGAAGATCGAGGAGGATAATAATGAAGAATAAATGACAGAATTTGTCTATAATATTTAGCACCTATTATTATACTAAGATTTTTGTTCATGCCAAAACTAAATATCATGAGTTAATTTATTTTGATTAATTTTCAAACTGTAAAAGTTGAAAAATTAACATTGGGTATATAGTATCATCTCTTATATTCATTTACCTCCCTTTCATGTATAGTGACAGAGAAAATAAAATTTTATATTTTCCTAAGATGCTTTAATTGAAGTTGTAGTTGTTATATTAACAAATATCTTTTGTTAGTGTACTTTATTTTAGATAAAGTAGAGTTATTGAGTTTTGTTATTAGTAAATAAGGGATGATTAATAACATTAAATAATATGAACCTATAAAATTTGATTAGTTGAAACAAAGAACTATATAAAGTAAATTTTAGAACAAACTGAATATGACATGTAAAAAATATATTTTGCTTGATTGTTTGTAATAGATTTTGCTTCACCTTTGGACTTTTTTTTGTGTGTGTTTTATTACTTCAGGACTTAAAAAAAATAAAATTAAACAAAAGAATATGTATCCTTCCTTTTTAAATAAACGAATGGATAATGATTTTTGAATGCTCACAAAATTTATTGAAAGTTATAAACTTATAGTCAATTTATAAAGTAGTGGTCTATTCTTTGAATTTGAATCATTGACAAAATGATTTAAATTCAAAATTGATCAAATAAAAATGATTTTGGCGCACCGCGCATGTATTATGCTAGTTTCTTCTAAGTAAAATAGCAATAAATAAATTTTGGTATTTTACTTAGCGTGTTTGTTCATGAGAGTTTTTTTTTTCACAAAAAATATTTTAATTATAGTGTTTGGATATAAAAAAATTCAAATACAATTTAAAATTTTATCATGCAAAAGTGAAATTTTCACATTTTTCACTTTTACATCTCTCTCAAAAAGTCAAAAACAACTGTAATTCTCCAAACTCTAATTCTAAAATTTTTTAATTGCCATGGTCAAACACGTACGAGTTTGGACATGTAATTTTATCTCGTGATTTGAAATCATGAGATGAAATCAGCATTAGGACATGCAATCTAACATTGATTTCATCTCATGCTTTTATATCACGAGATGAAATTTGGAATTCTCCAAAAAGCTTGATTTGAGATTTCATATCATGATTTTGACATTCAAAATATAAAAATTAACCCCAAGTTTATATTTTGTAAAAAAAAAAATCACCATTATATCTACCAATCATTTATTTTATATCTAATTATAAAATTTATAATTTGTATTATTACTCATTAATTCATTTATATCTGATGTCATTACTCTCACCAATATAAAATCTATTATTACTTCAAACCAACTCCTACTTTATCATTTATTATTCCCCAAATTAATTTTTTTTTTATCAAATTCATTCACCAATCAAATTTATTAGTAATCAACTAAACTCATGTTCAATTTTATTTTTTTATTAAATTAAAATTTGATCAATAAATATTATATTTTTAGCATAGCTTTGTGATTGTGTGTTATACTTGTGTTTATCTGATAAGATTGTATAAATAATTTAGACAATTTTGATAGTTTTTATAACTTGCGAGATTTTTATGTTTATAATTAAATATACAATATGAAAAGTCTAAATTGCAAATTCATACAAAATTTCAAATTTATCTCCACAATTTTATATCATGATTTCAAGTTATAATTTCAACACATGAATAAACGGGTCCTTGATATAGAGGTTTTTGTCTAAATGGAAATATTAAAAATAGAAATAAAAAGGGTTAATTATACCTTTTTTTTTTCTTATTTCTCATCCGGTGTTCGGTACCCGCATTGGAGCCCCGACTAATTCGGATCGCGCGTTGCAGGGCCATTAAGGTGGCAGCGCTCCCAACAGAGTTTTCTCTATACCCAGGGTTAAACCATCGATCCCTGATTAAGGGTGGAGCAACCCCATCCACTGCACCACAATCTAAGTTGGTAATTATACCTTAGTTTCCAGTAAGGCTGCCAGAAGTAGCCCAAATTAAGTTGACACGTCTAGAACTTTATGGGCTAGACTTAAGATAATTTAAAGGAAAAAAATACCTAAAGTAGCATACTTAAATATTAAATTACAAAAAATAATAACACTTTTATCAAATTACATTTTGTAGCATATGTATTTGTATTTTTGTAGCAACAGTATGCAAAAATATAAAATACATATTGATCATAAGGACAATAAAAATCACATGTATTTGTATTTTTGTGGCAACAGTTTGCAAAAATATAAAATACAACTTGTTATATTATGTAATTATGAAACTGTTGCCATGAAACTCATAATTAAGGGGATAAGTATGTTATTTCTGAATTTTACCCTAATTTAAAATCAAGTTAATCTCAACTCATCCCATTCAAGCCTCACCCTATTTTAAAAGAATTTTCATCTAAGTTCTATTCAATCTGCACTTCAACTTATTTTTTAATACTTTATTTGGACAAATAGTTTATTTTATGAAAAATTACATGATATTGATACTTAACTTGTCATGTCTATTTACAAAATTTACTTTTTTATTTAATTATATTTCATTCCGCATTTTAATTTGCTCTCTGCATTATATTTGACACATCACATTTTATCTTTTATCTCCTTAGATTTTCCTCATAATTGTACTCAGATTTCTGAAATTTCTATCATTTTTTGCTGAATCTCCACCTCTCTATCAATTTTTCTTTTTCTCTCACTTTCTCTCGTCGGAAAAGAATCGCCAATAACAACAAAAAGCTTCTCTGTGTGACGCCCACCATCCAACCACCACTAAATCCGCTCTCCCTCTTCTCACTTCACTCTCATCTCCTTCTCTCCACCTCAATGTCTCCCCATCTTCGATAATCTTCAATAAGGCCTTCATTGATGAACTACCATCAAAATGAGAATCTCCCAAAGATTCGTTTTTCCTCAATGAATGTCAGAGAATGATGATACAAGTGAAGATTTAGCCAAATATAGTTGAAAATATTTGTTTTCTTTATTCGGAGAATTTCACGAAATTTATGTATCTGACAGGTCATTTTCAATTAAAAGAAAAACATTAGTGAACGACTACCAAAACGAAAATATCCCAAAGCTTCATCTTTTTCAGCAAATGTCAAAAGATTTCAACGATACAAGTGGAGATCTGTTCAGATATCAAAAATGGGTTCCTTCGTTCAGGGAATTTTACGAAATTTTTATATCTAACAAATTTTTATGTTGTTGAATACATAAAAATAAGTTAGTCCTCCAACGCCCCAGTCCATAGAGTGATGAACTGACATGTTGTTTCTAGCCCATCATCTTGATGGGCCATTCCAATCTAACCCATCAAATTCCAAAGCATGTGGCTAGGCTAGGCGGCCTGTATTGACAACTTCATTTTTTACAAATAAAATATAAATTTCTAGTCAATTTAAATTTAAACAATCTTGAAATCATGATTTGGAATCTAAAATCATTCTTTTTGGAGAATCAAAAATTTAAAATTATGTTTTAAAATCACATCTCCAAAGATAATTTTAAATTATAATTTTATATCTCGTGTTAAGATACCAATATAACTTTTCAAAAAAAAAAATATATCAAATGAATCCTTGTTAGAAGAAATGCTTACTTAGCAATTCTTTACTACAAGACTTTCGACGATTTTGTCTTTCAACCCAATTGAAAGGCAAGTAGTAAATCTATCGTTTTTTTTTTTTTCCAAGTCTTCTTTCATAACTTTCGAGTCCCTTGATAATAGAAGTTCTCTACCTAAAATTTGCTTAGTTTGAGAAGGAGAGAAAGAAGGGGGTGGAATATAAGATATTGTAGTTTCCTCTTCTTTTGTTTGATATATTGCAAATAGGAAAATACAAAAATAAGAAAAAAATAAAAATAAAAATAAAAATAAAAATATTGGTTGATGGGGAAGAATTAACAAACCTTTTGGTTCCTCAATTATTAGTGAAGTTTATAATTCTTATGATATTTGACTAACTATATTTAACATTCAATCAATTGAAATGTACGCTTCTGCTTCAGTTACTTATGAATATTTACAAATTTACTATACTTATTAATTGTGCCAGCACTTAATAACTCACATGTTAGGTTAAATTTGTATTGGCATACTTGATGTTGATGGTAATACAATTCTAAAAAGAAGTTCAAATATAATATATTTCCGAAATAAAAAGATCAAAATTACATATTTTGATTAATTAAAGGCTAAAAGTGTTGAGTCATATATGCAAGAACCAAAATCAAAATTTACCAATAATTGAGGCATGAAAAAATGGTACCTGCTAGCTATGTTTCAAATTGTCCATCAGATTTTGACTTGACACAAGTTTAATAATGTAAAGATAGTTTTAAATCTCGTGGTTTTGAAATCGGTATCAAAATATCTTTTAATCTTATAGTCTTAAATATGTCACGTAAAAAGTCGAAATCAAAATTGTAAAAAAAAGAGATATTCTATTTGAAATGGATCAAAAAGAAAGATAAGACAAACAAATTAAAACGGATGGAAAAAAACAGAACAAGCAGGTTAATAAGAGAGGCTCATGTTTTCCTCAATCTATCCATTTTTTTTCATGCATATTCCTGTTTCCAGCTTCATGTGTTGTTTCATATGCAATTAAAGTTCAATTCTATTAAGGGAAAATGTATCGTTTCCAACCTAAACTATACCTGAAAAGTCTAAGCCACACTTAAACTATACTAGTGAACTATTACACACCTTAACTATAAAAAAGTGATATTATTACCTCCCGCGACCTCCATTCGAAGGCGCGTGTGTTACACTTATTTTAGGCGCATTCAACCTATTAAATAACAAAAGTAAACGGCTAAAAATATTAAGGAAAAAGTCATTGTTTCCACCCCAAACTATAGTTGAAAAGTCGAATTCACACCTAAACTATATAAGTGACCTATTACACACCTTAACTATAAAAAAAATGATACTTTTTACTGACGTGATGCTGACGTGGCAGCGCGTGTAAAACACTACACCACATGCAAGTGGTGGTAGCCTGACAGGGTGTAAATAGTTTCACTTTTTTATAGTTTAGGTGTGTAATAGGTCACTAGTATAATTTAGGTGTGGCTTCAATTTTTCGGATATAGTTTGGAGTGGAAACGATGTCTTTTCTCATTTTATCAATGTATTACACTCTATTTGGATTGTTCAATCCATTTCTCCACAACTTTCTGTTCACTTCTTAGTTCCAATGCTAATTCTTTCAACTCTATCCTTAAATCCACTGCCCAAAATCTAAGGTGTTCAGCCCTTCTCAACAAAAACCTCTGCTTATTTTCATCGCTTTGATTTGAATTCCTTATCTTGCTTAATCAAAATCTAAGGTGGCTGCACATTCTCAATGTCCTCTATCCTGCTTAACTTAGCGCTATCAAGGGTGACAAAAAAATTTTAAAATTTAAAAAAAGTGATGCAGGTATTAAGTATTGGGTAGAAGTGACAATTTTAAGATTAGTGTTAATGATGCTAATTTTAATATACTCAAGTTTTATTATTTATACAACGGAAAAGAGCCTAAAATGTCCTTCAACTATGTTAAATGATGCAAAAATGCACTTCATCTACCTATTAGGCCTAAAATATCCTTTTCGTCTACCTATTGGACCTAAAATGCCCTTCTCACTTATCTATTGGGTCTAAAATGCCCTTCTCATCTACCGATTGAACCTATTTTGCCCTTTTACTTAGACAAATTAGATGAAAAGACCATCGATAAAACTTAATCACATAAATAATATTACTTTTTCGATATTAAAAAACAAAAGTTTTTTTTTCTTCATATATATCCATTTTAAGAAATTAAAAAAGATAATTATAATTCTTAATTTAATGAAATAACTAATTTTTTATAGATAAATATTTATGGAATAAAAAATATTTTGTTGGAAGTACAAACATATCACATATTTTTGTTGTATAAATATAATTAATGTAAAAGTAAGATTATGATTGTATTTTTATATAATTTATGAGATAAATATTCATGATATTTTTTATATAATTTTTGCACCATTTGATATAATATCAAATACCATTTGATATTATATCAAATGATGCAAAAATTATATATAAAATATAATAATAATTTGACTTTGATATTAATTAATTATATTTATACAACAAAAATATATGATATATTTGTACTTCCAATGTAGTGATTTTTATTCCATAAATATTTATTCATAAAAAATTATGGTTACCCCATTATATTAGGATTAAAAATACTCAATAATGAAATAATACTAGATGATTAACATACATGAAAATAAAATGAAACATACACGAGCAAATAATGAAATACTTAGTTTATTTAAAAATATATGAATTTCGAATATAAGAGAGAAAAATATTTGAAAGCAAGGATTATCTTTTCTACTTAATTTGAAGATTGAAAATATATTTCTTAAATTAAGGTGAATTGATAATTAGTTATATTGCATTAAATTAAGAATTATAATTATCTTTTTTGATTTCTTAAAATGGCTATATATGAAGAAAAAAAACTTTTATTTTTTTAATATCAAAAAAATATTATTTATGTAATTAAGTTTTATAGATGACCTTTCCATATAATTTGCCTAAGTAAAAGGGCAAAATAGGCCCACTAGGTAGATGAGAAGGACATTTTAGACCCAATAGATAGGTGAGAAGGGCATTTTAGGTCCAATAGGTAGACAGAAAGAGCATTTTGGGCTCAATAGGTAGATGAAGGACATTTTTGCACCATTTTACATAATTGGAGGGCATTTTAGGCCCTTTTTCGTTTATACAAAGATCTCTACT
>NC_061112.1:120326635-120339577 GCF_002878395.1 Capsicum annuum | reverse complement strand
ATGTGCAGGTCCTTCTTCCTCTCCCTATACTGTTCCACCAACCTCCGTACCAGGTGAATTGCCTCCGTCGTCGAGCGGCCATGCATAAATCCAAACTGGTTTTCTGAAATAGACACTATCCGTCTCAGCCTCACCTCGACCACTCTCTCCCAGATCTTCATAGAGTGACTCAATAATTGCTACAACAACTACAATAATAATTGTAACACAACAGCTAATAGTAGTTGCTGCAATAATTATTGAACTTGCTGTAAAAATTAATTAGTAATTGTTGTAGTGTAGCAACTATGATAGTTGGTGAAGCAACTATCATAGTTGCTTTGCTGCATTATTTCTTCAATTATTTTTCTTAAATTTTTTTTCAAAGTTTTCAAAATTAATATAGAAAAAGTCCATAAAAATTTTAAAAAGAAGAAGAACGACGATGAAAAAGGGAAAGAAAAAGAAGAAGAAGAAAAGCCGGAGGAACAGGAAAAATCGGAGAGAGAAGGAAAATAAATAAGAAGAAAAAAATGGGGGAGGAAGAAATTTAGAGAGAGAAAGAAACAAACAGAAGAAAGATTGAAAAGATAAAAAAAAGGAGAAATTAAAAAATTTGAAATTTGAAATGGGAGGAAATACTTCTTAAACAAATTAATAAATTTAAAAAAATTACACTTTACACCCTAATTAACTCAATTAAAATTTAAGTAGAATTTTAACCTTAATTAATTAAAGTTATCACAATTTTTTATTTAAAGGCTTTTTTACGATTTCCACTAAATTTTCTCATCAAGTGGACACTGAGGGCAAGGAGAACTGTGTTTGGATTCAAGTTGGCGCTACGATTGGTGAAGTATACGGTAGAACTTGAGAGAAAAGTAAGACACATGGATATAAAGACAATAGAAATTGGTGCAACAAAGTGTCCTAAAAAAATGGGAAGATTTTTTCATCAAAGTCCTCATAACTATAGTCAATTCAACAAATTCTGCCAGTAAACTCTCAAAATGTTTGTGGTATAGATTCAAATTTTTTCATGTTTGATTGATCAAATTTTTAAAAAATTAGAAAAATCAACATCTTAAAAATAAGGAAAATGATTCATCAGTAGAGTAGGAAAAATAAGTTCCAGGAGTAGTATCTCCAGAAAATTATATGGCATGACCCCAAAAGTGGGTGTCTTTGAATTTTTGACCTCCATAAGAAAATTCTTTAAAGACCAGTCTTCCTTCCTTTTTATGTATAAAACAAGTACATTTTGCCCCTATACACTTTAAGTATTTTTAAACTTTTCATTTTCATTTGTCTCTCAACCTTTATTTTTATCTTTTTACCTTAATTTTTTTTTATTTTTGTTTTAATTCATTTGTCTCAACTTTTATTTTTATTTTACTTTTTTTTATCAAACATTATTCATTTCTTCATTTCTCTCTCTTTTTTAATTCATTGATTTCAATCTTTATTTTTTTTTTATCATTTCTCATTTTTCTCAAACTTTATATTTTTTTTCTTATCATGTTTGTTTTTCTCAATCTTTTTTTTTTTACGTTATTTTGTTATTTATTCTTTTTTTTCTTTTTTCCTCAATCCTTTTTTTTTCTCTGTTTTTTTGTCCTCTTTTTTCTTTTTTCTCAACTTTTATTATATTTTTCTAATAAATAAAAAATCAAATAATCCACAAGGGATCTTTATTTTTTGACATCAAAGCAAATTTAAGGGCTTGACTTGTTGTTAGAAAGTCCTTCGGAATAAGTCTTGACTCTAAAGCAAAAAATATAGAACAACTCATAAATCAAGATACAATGTGGTAGTCAAGTATTGTTTGTGGAGCATAACTTGTTGTTTGAAAATCCTTAAGTCTTGCTTCTAAGGCAAGAGTTATAGAATATCTCATGAATCAAAACACAATGTGGTAATGTTAACTCTTGCCCATAGAGCATAACTTGTTGCTTGAAAGCCCTTGGTCTAAGTCTTGTCTCTAAGGAAAGAGTTATAAAGTATCTCATAAATCAATACATAATGTGGTGGTGTCAACTCTTACCCATGGGACATAACTTGTTGTTTGATGGTCCTTGGACTGAGTCATACCTCTAAGACAAGAGTTATAGAGCATTTCATAAGTAAAAAACACAATGTGTTAGTGCTGACTCTTGCCTAATGTGCGTAACTTGTTTAAAAATTCTTGAGATAAGTCGTGCCCTACGACAAGAGTTAAAGAACATCTCATAAATGAAGATATAACGTGGTAGTGGCAACTCTTGCCCTTGGGCATAATTTGTTGTTTGAAAGTCTTTGAGCTAAGTCTTGCCTCTAAGACAAAAGTTGTAGAACATCTCATAAATAAAGACATAACGTGGTAGTATCAATTCTTGTCCGTTGGGCATAAGTTCTTATTTGAAAGTCCTTGAACTAAGTCTTGCCTCTAAGGTATGAGTTGTAGAACATCTCAAAAATAAAGACAAAACGTGTTAATGTCAACTCTTATCCGTGGGGAGATAATTTGTTGTTTGAAAGTCCTTGAGCTAAGTGTTGCCTCTAAGGCAAGAGTTGATGAACATACGTGGTAGAGTCAACTCTTGCCTGTAGGGCATAGTTTGTTGTTTGAAAGTCCTTGAGTTAGTCTTGTTTCTAAGGTAAGAGTTATAGAACACCTTATACATCAAAACACAATGTGATAGTTTCAACTCTTGCCCATGAAACGTAACTTCTTGTTTGAACGACATAAGTCTTGCCTCTACAATGTGGTAGTGTTAACTCTTACTCATGGAGTGTAACTTGATTGAAGAAAATCGAAGAAAAAAAATAATAAAAATTGCAAAAAAGAAAAAAAATATTTAAAAATAAAAAATAAAACTTAAAGAAAATAAAAAATAAAAGTAAAGAAAATATAGAAGCAGTGGCAAGAAAAGAAAAAAAATAAAGATTGAGAAAAAATAAAAAAAAGAGACAAAACAAAAATAAAGTTTGAGAAAACTTAAAAAAGAAAAAAAGAGAAAAAAATAAAATAAAAAGGATAAAAAATTTAAAAAATAAATAGAAGTTGAGAGGAGAAAGGGAAAAAAAGTACGTGTTGAGATTTTTTTTTAAATAAAAAAAGAGTTTTTTTTTTTTTAAATAGAAGTTGAAAGGAGAAAAGGGGGAAAAAAAATAAGGATTGACAAAAAATTAAAAGTGAGAGAGAGAAAAGAAAAGATAACAATAAAATTAAAATAAAAAAGAGAAAAAAAATAAAAGTTGTAAGATAAATAAGTATGAAGTTGTTTAAAATTATTTAAGATATTGAAGGGCAATAGGTAATTATGTTATATAAAAAAAAGAAGGGAGACTAATTTTGGGCAAAATGGCTCAGTGGACCCCTGTACTGTATTGATTTTGTAAGTTGAACACTTCTACTTACATGTTTGTCATTTGGACACTTGAACCCACTAAAAAATAACATTTTAAACATTTTTTTGGTGAGTGTAACACACTCTCCCACGTCAGCTGTCACGTCTTCCACATCACCTGCCACGTTATTTTCAAGTATTGCATGTAATTCCAAGTCATTTTAAAAATGCTGCATAATAAATTAAATATTAAAATTAATTTAATTAAATAAGAAAAATTTATAAATTGTAGAAAAATTTGAATAATCATGTTTAAATGCTCTTTACTATGTTCGTTTTGTAAGTTGGACACTTCTACTTACGTGTTTATCATTTGGCCTTTGAACCCATTAAAAAATTATATTTTAAACCCTTTGACCGTTGACTTTGCCTATGTGGCATTAAATGACTGACTGGGACAAGGAAAATGTAGTCACTCGACCTGGGGTGCGAGTGAGGTCAATTTTTGACCAATTTTTATATTAAAATAACTAAAAAAAAAAGGAATAAAACTTTTTTTTCAGTTTTTTAATTTAGAAATATTTAAAAAAAAATAAAAAATAATAAATTTAAATATAAAAAAAGAAAAAAAGCCCCCCCAAAATCCCCTCTCCCTGTCCAGCCACTCCCTCACCCCACCCCAGGTCCCGTCTGATACGAGTACGATCACGATCATGTACACTTTTTGAGTATTTTTAAGACCACCTAAAGAGTGCACAAGTCTAAGTGTGAAGGAGGCCCAAAACCATCCCAAGCACACTCCATGAGCTGTTTTTGGAGCCCTTTTCATTAAAGGTTTTTTTAGTCTTTTGTCTTTTAATTTGTAATGTAATATAAATTGAACATTGTAGGGTTTTAGTTGGTAGTTTTTATGAATGTTGAAGAAAGAACACTTCTCTTAGAGAGAGAGAGAGTCCATAATTGAAACAAGGGCATAGCATAAGGGTGGATTCTCTTGTGTGTTGCATTTTGCTTGATACGTTGGTGCTTGGGTGGTGGACGTCTCTCTTGTTCCAATTGTAAGAGTTAGGTGTTTGTTGTGTGAAGTGTTAAAGGTCCAAGAGTGAAATATGCTCTTGGGTTGTTAAGACTACATCAACACTCGTCTAACTATCTATCTTGTATCTTGTTTTAGTTTCGGCTTCTTGTGTTGTTAATGTAACCCGTTTGTTCTTGTTGCTATTGTAATATTGTGGATCTTCATCTTGTGTTGCTAAACTTGTTGCTGGATGGCTGTTTTGGTGTATTAACACCTTGTATCCTTTTCTTTCTTGTTCTAGATAGTAAATCCGAGAGAGGTCCCCATTTGGTCCACGATTTGTTGTGATTTGTGGACTGTTTTGGGGTGTGATTTCGTGTTCCCTTTTTTGTTCCGTATCATTTGGTATCAAAGCCGAGTTTGATTTCGTTCCTACGAAATCAATCTTGGGTTTGTTACTTAGAAAAAGAAACTGAAAATTGAAAAAAAAATCCAGAAAAGTTGAAATCTGTCCATTTTGGTTTCTTGGCCGAAAATTGTGTTCTTGTTGTCTTGGCCGAAATTTGTTTGTTGTGTGTCTAGATCTAGTTGTGTTCTTGTTTGTTTTGTCGTTTATAGTGTTAGTTTTCTTGTTCACTAACACTTTTGAGTCTAGATCTAAACTTGAGCTTAAACTTGTTGAAAGTTATTGTTGTGAACATTGTTATGGCCGTGTGATATTGTTGTTGTTCAAGCTTGGCCGTGTGTTGTATTGTGGATTTGGAGTTGGATGTTGGGTTGTTGTTGTTTGTTGTTGGAGATTTGAGGTCGAACATGTGTTGTTGATGATGGAGAACACAACATGAACCTTAAAATTTCAAGTGTTATGTTTTTGGTGTTCTTGGTGTTCTTCACCACCTTCATAACTTGTTGAAGAAAAGGTATTGTTTGATCTTAAAACCAAGAAGAAAGAGAGTGGTATTGTTGTTAGTCTTGAAGACTTTTTTTCAACCACCCTTAAGCCTTCTCCAACAATCTTCCAAGTTTGAAGGTCTTTCAAGACTTTTCCTACACAAAACAAAGACTTTACAACCACTTCCAACAACCTTCAATGATTTAAGGACCTTGTTTTATGGGAATAGTATTAGCCAAGTCAAGACTTTTGTTTGAAAATTGAAAAGAGTTTCAAGACTTGTAGTTTCCCTCCATTAACCAAATCACAACCATCCAAGTTGAAAATTGACCAAGACTTCCAAATTGAAAAATAACAAATTATTTAAAAAACCACAACCAATACGTGGCTGCCACGTTATTATTTGCTGTTCACACAATAATTTTAAGCTCAAATTTTGATCTCTTAAGTTTCAATTTGTTGTTTTCTAGATTTGTTTGTTGATTCTAATACCAACTTACAAACTAGTGACCATTTACTAGATTGTAAGTTGGTTTTGAAAACCGTTCTTTGTGTTTACGTCCTTGTGTGTTTCTTTTCTTATTCCTTAGATTCGTTGTAAACTTTTAGTTCACCTCTCAACACCTCATGGAGTACAAGCAATCTTACAACACTTGTGAGATTAAAGTGTGAGGAATCCGAGAGGCAAAGAAATAAAGAAAGACTGTGAGGACCTTTTTTGTACAACTAATTTGTTTGTGTTTTGTAGGTAACTTCTTAGCGACAATGAATAACAACGTTCCTAGTGCTATCTTGGCCGGGAATGGAACTAAATTGAGCCGAATGAGATTGAAGGCAAATCTCAAGATGGAGAGAAAACCGAGGTGCAAAATGAAGTTGTTATGTTCTCGGTTTCTTCTTATTTTGTAGGCTATTTTGGAACTATTTTCATTTGGTTTGTGTCGTGAATTTGAGGTCAAATTCCTCTCAAGGTGGAGAGGGTGATACGGGTACAATCATGAAGATGGACGTTTTTGAGTGTGTTGAATGCAACCTACGGAGTGTATGAGTTGGAGTATGAAAAGGGCTTAAAAACCGTCCCTCTATTGCACTCCATGGGAGCCATTTTGTTCATTTAACACTAAGGGGCACTTTTGTTATTTTGCCTATTATTGTAATAACTCTATAAATAGAACATGTTAGGGTTTATTTCATTTAGTTATTGAATATTGATGAAAGAACACTTCTCTTGAGAGAGAGCCTCCCTAGACCGAAACTAGGACATGAGCAAGTGTGGACTCACTTATGAATGTGTATTGCTTGGAAACGATGGTGCTTAAGTGGTGGAATCCCTCTCGTGTCTTTGTAAGAGTATGGTGTTGCTAATGTAAGTTCTAGGGGTCCTTAGATGGAATATGTCTATGGGTACTTGGATCTTATTGTAGTGTATGTCTCACTTCCTATCTTTACATTTCATGTTTTCGTTTGTGTTGTCTAGCGAACCATTGGTTCTTGTTGTTCTTTTAATCTTGTAATCGTTGGTTCTTGTTATCATAGTGTTATTTCTTCCTATCATATTATTGATTATTTCTTGTTGTTGTTGCTGTTTTTTTGTGTCAAATAAACCTACATATCTTGTATTCTTGTTGTGCTTGTTGAATCCGAGAGAGGTCCCCATTTAGTCCGCGATTTGTTGTGATTTGTGGACTATTTTGGGGTGTGATTTCGTGTTCCCTTGTTTGTTCCGTATCACCGTCCCAGCCCTTCCACCCCACCCAGCCCCCATCCCAGCCACCCCCACCCCAGCCCCTCCCCACACAATTAACACAACCATTAACACATATATACACCAGTTCCATTAATGCAGCCATTAACACACATACTCACAAAAATAAATCCATTGTCACTGTACAACTTCCCCAACTCCACCATTTTTATCTTCTCCACAAAGCACAAAACACACTCATCCACATCCATACATAAATTGCAAAATAGGTAGTAAGAGAAAATAGAAAGAAAAAAATAAGAGACCAACACTATCATTAAACACCATGAATGCAACAAAATTATCACCGTAACCCATCATCACTACCCTCATTTCCAACCCTGATTTCAACCTCACTAAACAACCCAACAGAAAATCTTCATTACCCCAACAAAACCAACAATAATAACCCAAGATTAGCTCCGATGGGGAACAAAATTTCGGCGATTAACAAACGGGTCGGGTCTCGTACTTTCAGTAAATACTATTATTTTATGGCAGATATGGTTCCATTTATATCATTTTGGAATCATATTCCAATTTTCATTGTATTCCAATCATCACTGTCTAATTACCTCTTCAAAAACCACAATTTTGGATCATCAAAAATCATCATCCTTAAATCACTGGAAATTTGAAAAAGAAGGATCAAATATTCTTATCCAACACAATATTTTCCAATAAAAAAAAAGAAGAAAAAGAAATAGATAATTAAGAAGAAAGAAAGGAAAAAGGGGAAGAGAGAAAGGAATAAGAGAAGGGGAGAATTAAGAAGAAAGAAAGAACAAACGGGTAGAGAGAGAAACAAAAGAAGGGTGGGGTTGGGTTTTATTTATTTATTAATTAATTTTAATATTTAATATTTTTTATAATTAAAAATAACGTGAAAAATGATATGGCAGATGACATGACAGCTAATGTGGGCGAGTGTATTGCACTCACCGAAAAAGTTATAAAATATTATTTTTAATGGATTCAAAGGTCCAGATCACAAACATGTAAGTAGAAGTGTCCAACTTACAAAATGAACATAGTACAAGGGTCTAGAAGGGCATTTTACCTTTTATTTTTGCTCAAAAATTAAACATCAAATTCATTTTGAATAATTAAAATTCTTCTCCAACTAATTTAAATTTTTAACTATAAATTTATATATACAAACATAATGAATTTTTGATTTTTAAATTTGAATATCTTTAACAATTTCAAATTTATTCATTAAATTCACTAATTTTACAATATCCATTATCACTCACTTTCAATTTAAATTTAAATTTTAATCCCCAAAAAATATGAAAAGATTTCAAATTTAAATTTTAATCTAAAAAAAAATATGAACAGATTTGAATTGAGAGAAAAATTTAAAAAACAAAATAGAAAGTTAATTCAATAGTTTTTTAGTTTAGGATTTGGGGGGGGGGGCTGGTTACTGAGGAATGGGGAGGGGGATTGGGGGATGTAGGTGCGGTAGGGGTGCTGGGTTGGGAGGCTGGGTAGGTGGGGGGTGCTCGGACGAGATAGGGTGGGGTTGGGGGTACTGGGATGGGGCTAGGTGGGGTGGGGGTGCTGGAACGGGGCTGGGTTAGGTGGGGGTGCTGGGATGGGGGTTGGGTGGGGTGGGGGTGTTGGGACAGGGTTGGGTTAGATGGGGGTGCTGGGATGAGGGGTTGGGGGTAGGGGGTGCTGGAACGGGGCTAGGTGGGGTGGGGGAGTGGCTAGATAGGGAGAAGGGGTTGGGGGTGGCCTTCTTTTTAGTTTTTATTTGTCAATTTATTATTATTTAATTTTTTAAAATATTTTTAAATTAAAAAACTGGAAAAAATTGAGTGCCCTTTTTTTATTTTTTAAATTATTTTAATATAAAATTGACCCCACTCGCACCTCAGGCGTGTGACCACACTCACTTTGTCCTAGTTAGCCATTTGAATGCCACATAGGCTCGGTCAACAGTCAAAGGATGCAAAATATTGCTTTTTAATGTGTTCACGGGTCCAGATGACAAACATGTAAGTAGAAGTGTCCAACTTATAAAATCGACATAGTACAGGGGTCCACTGAGCCATTTTGCCCTGATTTTATAAGACCATTCTTATGAGAGAGAAAATACAAAGCCACTCATTATAAGAGTCATTTATGTAGTTTGCGTACTACTAATTGTCTCATCCCACTTTCCCGCACCTCACCATCGCCTCAATGCATTCACGCGAGGCCAAGAATCTAATGAAGGGTACACAATAATTAATATTTAATCTTTGTATAACACATAATTTTCCAACGAAGAGTGTGCACATCCGCCCATGTCCCTTAGTGCCACCCTAAGCTCATAGTGTTTGAATAGATTAAAATTTACCTATAGCCTGACATGTTTACCATTATTTACCTAAAATTCCAGTTTTTTATTAAATTTCAGAAAAACTCACTTTTTAGCAGTTTGAGATACATATAAATAATATGGATGCATCCTATAAATACATTTATTAATTAAACTAATTTGCACAATTTAAGGTCTGTAACGGCTATAGTTGCTTTAATTTAGGAATTAACCCAACTAATAATGAAAAAAACTAAATAAAATCCCATGAAAAAGAATAATTTGTTTGCTATTCCACCTTTTAAAATAAATTCTCTTCCATAATCAATTTGCCGATAGACCGATTCCTAGGACTATTTTTTTTGTTTGAAGTACTTGCAATGAACATTTTCGTGTTATTACGTCATTTCGGCATTTGGATTAACGATATAAAGTATGAGGCCTATAAGAGTGATAGAATTGTTATCAGTGAACATGTAACATTTGATAAATTGATTTCGGCCATTGCTGTAAAATCGAAAATTGATGAAACTAGAAAAAATTGAGGCTCGTTACATTGTTGATGGTAATGCAACACCGTTGTTGATTCCTAATGAGATGAGTGTGAAGCTTTATATTGAAGTTAAGAAAAGTGAGCCCGGTTTTGGAATGTATCCACTTATCATCACTATAATAGATAAATCTGATAGTGAGATGTTTTTGATGGGAAAACTGGTGCAGTAATGTGTTTGGAAAATCCTTGTATAGAAGTTGCAGAATTAACAAGTTATAGTTTTAATTGCTCTGCTCAGTTATCTTTCTTCGATATGAATGGAAAAAAATCATTACAGATTGCCAAAATAGTAAAGTTAAGGTTGGGCAAATCTACAAGGACATGTGTACTCTTATTTCTGTTATGACAAGGTATGTCATTGAGCATTCGTTCAATTTATATGTGAAAAGATCTGACAAAAAGGTTTGTATCTTGTTTAAAGTACTAGAAGTAGTTATGTATCTCATGTTTATTCAATTATGTATCTAATGTAAGATTGCATGTTAAAAAATATTTTTTATTCTTTTTTTTCTTAACCCTTATTGTTTTTCTTCTCTTTTTATCTCAATCTTTTCTTCTTTTCTCTATTTTTTTCTCTTTTTTATTTTTCATCAACTTCTATTATATTTTTTTAATAAAAAGAAAGTTGGATAATCCGTAAAGGGATCTTCTTTCTTTGACAATAAAGTAAATCTAAGGGCATGACTTGTTGTTTGAAAGTCTTTTGAGATAAGTCTTGCCTCTAAGGCCAAAGTTATAAAACATCTCAGAAATCAAGACACAATTTGATAGTGTCAAGTCTACTCGTGGGGCATAATTTGTTGTTTGAAAATCATTGAGCTAAGTTTTGTCTCTAAGGCAAAAGTTATAGAACATTTCATAAATCAAGACACAATGTGGTAGTGTCAATACTTGCCTATATTGGGGGTAACTTTTTTTTTTTTTTTTTGTGGTTCTTGGGCTAAGTCTTCTTTTAGAGGCAAGATTAGTAGAGCATCACATATATCAAGACACAATATAGTAGTATCAACTCTTGTCCATGGGCATAATTTGTGGGCTAAGTCTTGCCTCTAAGGCAAAAATTATAGAACATTTCATAAATCAAGACACGATATAGTAGTGTCAACTCTTGCCCATAGGTGTAAATTGTTGGTTGAAAGTTATTGGACTAGGTCGTGCCTCTAAAACAAGAGTTGTAGAACATCTTATAAATCAAGACACGATGTGGTAGTGTCAACTCTTGCCCATAGGGCACAACTTGTTGTTTGAAAGTCCTTGGACTAAGTCGTGCCTCTAAGACAAGAGTTATAGAATATCTCATAAATCAAAACATAATGTGGTAGTGTCAACTCTTACCCATGAGGCATACCTTGTTGTTTGAAAGTCTTTGATTTATAAAACATTCAATAAATAAAAACACAATATAGTAGTATCAAATCTTGCCCATGAGGCATGACATGTTGTTTAAAAGTCTTTGAATTAAGTCTTGCCTCTAAGGCAAGAGTTATAGAGCATCTCGTAAATCAAAATATAATGTGGTAGTGTCAACCCTTACCCATGAGGCGTAACTTATTTTTTGAAAGTCCTTGGGTTAATTCCTGCCTCTAAGACAAGAGTTATAGAACATCTCATAAATCAAGATAATGTGGTAATGTAAACTCTTGCCCATAGGGCTGAACTTGTTGCTTGAAATTCCTTGATCTAAGTTTTACCTTTAAAGGAAGAGTTATAAAGTATCTCATAAATCAATAAACAATTTGACAGTGTCAACTCCTATCCACGGGGCATAACTTAATAGTTGATGGTCCTTGAACATTTCATAAGTAAAAACATAACGTGGTAATGTTGACTCCTGTCCAATATAGGTAACTTGTTGTTTGAAAATTCTTAGGATAAGTCATGCCTCTAAGACAAGAATTATAGGATATCTCATAAATCAATACATAACGTAATAGTGTCAACTCTTGCCCATGGGGCATAACTTGTTGTTTGAAAGTGCTTGAGCTAAGTCTTGTCTCTAAGGTAAGAGTTATAGAACATATCATAACTCAAAAAGCAGTGTGGTAGTGTTAACTCTAACCTATAGAACGTAACTTGTTGTTTGAAAGTCCTAAATCTTGCCTCTAAGGCAATATTTATAGAACATATCATAAATTAAGATACAATGTGGTAGTGTCAGCTCTTGCCTATGAGGTGTAACTTGTTGTTTGGAATGAATAGAAGAAAAGAAAAGAAGAATAAAAAAAGTTGTGAAAAAAAGAAAAATGAAGAAAAATATTTAAAAAGAAAAAATAAAATTAATGAAAATAAAAACGAAAAATAAAGAAAATATACAAGTTGAGAGGAGGAAGAAAAAAAAACAAAAGTTGAGAAAAATGAAAAAAAAAAAAAAGATAAATTAAAAATAAAGGCCGAGAAAAATTTAAAAAGAATAAAAATCAAAGAAAAATAAAAAAATATGTTCTTTTTAAAAAGTAGATGTTGAGAGGAGTAAAGAAAAATGTAAGGACTGAGTAAAACTAAAAAAAAAAAAACAAAGTAAAAAAAAAAGAAGTTGAGAGGAGAAAAGAGAAAAAAGGTAAGGGTTAAGAAAAATTAAATATAAAAAGAGAAAAAAATAAAAGTAAAAGTAACAAAAAATTGAAAGATAAATAAGTATGAAGTTGTTTAGAAATATATGAGATATAGAGAGACAAATAGGTAATTATTATCTGTAATATATTAAAAGTGTGAAGACCTTAAAAAAGTGATTTAGTTTTTTTTCTTTTATTAAAAGTCTTCGCAATAGATAAAATCGTCTTTTCACATCATTAATTTATTATATAGTTATATATATAATATTGATTCCAAAAAATATATAAATTAAGAATTCCTAAAATATATGATAAAAGAAAATAGAGAAAATGATCAAAAGCCCCCCCAACTTTTACCCCAAATCTCAACTACACACCTATACTTTGCGGGGGTCCTATTATCCCCCTGAACTATTTTAAAATGAATTTATTACCCCCCAAAAGCTGACTTGGCAAGAAAGTGAAAACGTAAATTATTTATTAAAAAATTATTTTTAATATTTATTATTATTATTAATAAATCTTCTTCTTCTTCTTCTTCTTCTTCTTCTTCTTCTTCTTCTT
>NC_061112.1:120215868-120326535 GCF_002878395.1 Capsicum annuum | reverse complement strand
TATTATTATTCTTATTCTTCTTCTTCTTCTTCTTATTATTATTATTAATAAATCTTCTTCTTCTTCTTCTTCTTCTTCTTCTTCTTCTTCTTCTTCTTCTTATTATTATTATTATTATTATTATTATTATTATTATTATTATTATTATTATTATTATTATTATTATTCTTTCTCACAAACAAAAAACTTCAAGAACTCATCAATGACATTCAAGATTAATTTATCATCTTCCTCATCTCCAAGCACAAAATCGATTGGTTCCGTCTTCCAGTTCGTTGAAAATTTCAAAATGGGTATTATTCCTTATTTTCAACTTCAAGGTCGTCAAAAATTTCAAAATCGATATTGTCCATTATTTTTGACTTCAAGATCGTTGTAAATTTTAAAATGAGTATTATCTATTGTTTCTGACTTCAAGGTCGTCGAAAATTTTAAAATTCTCTATTGTTTCCAATTTTAAGGTCATCAAAAATTTTTAATTTGGTATTGTTCATTGTTTCCGGCTTCAAGGTCGTCGAAAATTTTGAAATTGATATTGTTCGTTGTTTTTGGATTTAAGATTGTAGGAAATTTAATAATTGATATTGTTCATTGTTTCTCACTTCAAGGTTGTCGAAAATTTTAAATTCGATGTCGTTTATTATTTCCGACTTCAAGATCGTCGGAATTTTCAAAATTGATATTGTCCATTATTTCTGACTTCAAGGTCGTCGTAAATTTTAAATTGAGTATTGCCCATTGTTTCCGACTTCAAGGTCGTTGAAAATTCAAAATTTCTCTATTGTTTCCGACTTTAAGGTCATCAAAAATTTTAAATTCGGTATTATTCATTGTTTCCGGCTTCAAGGTCGTTGAAAATTTTGAAATTGGTATTGTTCATTGTTTCTGGATTTAAGATCGTCAGAAATTTAATAATGATATTGTTCATTGTCTCCCACTTCAAGGTTGTCAGAAATTTCAAATTCGATGTTGTTTATTATTTTCGACTACAAAATAATTGGAAATTTCAAATTCGGTATTGTCCATTATTTTCCCCTTCAAGTTCATCAAAAAATTGTTTAAGTTTGAAAGGAAAAGAGATGAAAAGTAATGATGGAAAAAGTAATGGTGAAAAAATGATGAAAAGTGATAAAAGGTGATACAAATGGAGAATAAAGTAAATAAAAATTAATTTTAAATTAAAAAAATATGTGTAAAAAGGTTGTTGACGCGTGCATCACACCACATTCCAAATGACTGGTTGTCAATTTTCGGGGGTTAATAATTCCACTTTAAAATAGTTGAGGGGGGTCATAGCACCCCCATAAAATATAAGTGTGTAGTTGAGATTTGGGGTAAAGGTTGGGGGGCTTTTGGCTATTTTCTCAAAGAAAATATAACATCAATAAACTACTAAAATATAAGGTAATTTTTTCTCCCTAAATTTAGTTACGTGCAACATGAAAAATAAGAGGAGGGAGGGAGGGATTACAAGTCACTATAGAACTCTAATTATAATTATAGTCCGAAAAGAAAAACTAATTAAATACTATCCTAAATAATTTGTTTAGTTAAAAATATAATAATAACTTAAATGATTTAATAGCATAATTGATTGTTATTTTTGGATAAGAAAATACTAATTTTTTCCCATATTTAGAGAATCCATTTTTTAGAAGAAAAGAATTTGAATTTCTATAAATTGATTATTATTTCTTTCACAACATAGTCATGTAGAGGACATTATTCTCCCAATATTATGTTTTTCTTTATGCCAATTATATGTAGATTTAATTTATTACAAATTGTGTTTTTATAATTTTTTGTTGTTATTGTCGTTCAAGATTTCTTTGTTTCTTGATGATGTAATAATACTAATGTAATGAAACCAATAAGCTAGCGTGGAAGAAGTTAAATTGTACATGAAGTAAAATTGATGTTTTTTTCTTTTGTTGAAGGTTAAATATGAATTGTGTACATTATCCTCTTTAGACCCTACTCTGTGAGAATGTAGTTGGTATGTTGTTGTTGTTGTGGTAGAACAATGTAATCCCGTATATATGTAGCTAACTATTTATTTTAGTGCATAATTATAAAAATAAAGATTATTTGTTGAATAATAACGATTGAGAAAAGATGTGCGATGAATTATCATATTTTGCTTTAAGTACAGTTTATCTTGAAAGTTTACGTTATTTTTTAAAAATTTTGTTTACTTAATACTATAAGATACATAGAATAATTTATGTTTTTTTTTATAAAAAGTTATTATTTATTAAGGCAAAATACACATGCAAAGCACATACACTTGACTAGTATATAAAATAATGGAGACCAATTTTATGTAGTTTACCTCATTGGTTAGGGATAATTTTATCCAAAATATACCAGTTAATAGTTGAAGGCTATTTGTAGTTTTCTTATTTTGGGTCAAAAATTGAAAGCCACCTTATTTTGGGGCTATTTCTATATTTTCTTCGAATAAAATTGTATAGAATGCCACAGCATACAATTGTCCTTCAATAAACGGACTCAATCCCTAAAAATTTCTTCATCATTATCAAAGCACAGAATAACACACTATAATAAAACTGTTATAAATATATTACCATATATAGTGAATATCTATTTATGGAAAAGTTAGAAACCCCAAGGTTAATTTTTTCCTATAAATAAAGGGGTTTTTCCTTCATTCTAATTCACTCCTCAAGAATCCTCAAGAGAAATAAAAACTACTCTCTCTATTCTCTTTACTCTTCTTCTTTGTTCTTTATTGTTTTATAATATGTTATCAGCATGAGACTCTGCCGTATCAAATTTGAAGGCTAAGGTATTATTTTCTTTATTTTCATATTGCTAATAATCTTACAAAATCTGAGTTCGTTGCCTCGAGCAAAAACTACCTTTAATGAGTATTGAATGCAGAAATCCACTTAGATGTTATGGGTCATGGAGACGACATAAAGGAAAATACAACATCTCATTAAAATCGTTCTAAGGTTATCATTTTGTTGCGTCATCATCTTGACGAAATTCTGAAAATTGAATATCTTACTAATAAGGATCCATTTGTTTTGTGGAATAGTCTAAAAAAATATTTAACCACTTGAAGATGATCATCTCCTAAAAGCACGATATGAATGCATGCATGAGTTCAAGTCCCATCGATTTATGCTTAAGATGCTTTTATATATATAAGACGTTGAGTTTGAATCTTAATACACCATATTGATAATATAACGATGGCTAAGGCAAAATAATGTGTTTTTGATAAATAGACATAAATCTATCCAATTGAATAGGCCCCATTCCAAAAAGTGAATGTGGTAGCAATATATGATAAGTCAAATTACTCTATTCTTGAAGTGAATGCGGTAGCAATATATGATAAGTCTGAAAGATGACAATTTGCTCAATTCTTGAAGTGAATGTGGTAGCAATATATGATGTACTCTGAAAGATATGTTAAGAGAAAAATTCTCTACATTATATGTATGTCTCGATTTACTCCTGAAGTAGCAATATCTTGAAAAAGGAAGTTCTAAGCTATCATAATTTAATATGCTTAAGAACGATCATATTCTATTATTCGAAAATGAGAATTTTGATTACTATAAATACAGATCTAGACCCTGGGGATAAATATGACTGTATATAAATTCGAACGTGCTCGTGGTTGTAAGGGAATCACAATCCACCTTTGTAAGAGGTAAAATAATTAAGAAGGGTAATTTTGAAATCTACTTCTAAAGTAGAATCTGAAATTTATTCACGTAATAGTAAATTTGAAATTTAGTAAAGTAAAAGTTTACATGTCATGGTAAATTTGGAATTTGCTCGAATAAAAGTTCATAAATTGATATGAACGATTGCGACATCCCAAAGATGTGCATACTGAGTATTGAACATATATTGAAGAATTAGAAAATTCTTCATTACTTTTAATGTTGCTTGTTCTCATGATAAGTTGGTTGGACCAACTAATTTCGGGATTGAATTCTTTAAAATCTGAAAAGTATAAAGGTGAATAAGGGTGCGTTCACTAGTCATGTGATCTATTAAGATGCATTGATATAAGATGATCACTTGTACGTTTCTTGTCAACCTGCAGTTTGACATTCATAAAGTTGCTTGCTCAATAAAATTGAGTCAAGAACATAATTTTCAGATTATGGAATCAAGACAATTTATCTTGATGATGATGGTTTGACATTGAATGTCTTCGATAAATTAAATAGCTAAGTCATTGCTAATGAGAATAAAACTTTATGTATTGGTCTGAAATATGATATGTTGCATACAATAGCACTTGTATGCTTTAGACCAATAAATTATGATTATTTTTTTTCTCCCAATTGGTTCAAGGTCGGAATCAACTATTCTATCTAATAGATTTAATGTACATTATATGATTAATGAATATGTCATGATGCACAAAGATGAATTCCTCAAATAAAAATGGAGGATGTATGTTAGTTTTTTCTAACATAAAGGGGAGATTATAAGCGGCTATGAAATATGTTAAGAATTATCATCAAATCCTCACTCAAAAGATAGTTCAAGTAAAATGCTAAAAGCATCTCATATTTAAGCTGCGAGTACTCCTATTTTGTGTCCCTAAAAGATAAACTAGTTTGAGTATTGAAATTTCAAGAAGATGTTGTTTTTAAGCACCCTATGACTAGCATATATTCAGATTTTGAGAAAGATTTGATCTTTTGATCCTCAGTTAAGTGCATGTGGACCTTTGAGAATTAGAGAGGAATGAAGAAGGACAAAAAAGGAGCAAAATGGATGAGGTGGCCACGCATATATGAAGCGTGGTAGACCAATTGATTCCAATGAAATAATCCTTATAAAGGATAAGAAGCATATAATCATAATAAGAAGGCAATGTGCTCTTGAAGAGCATACGGCATAACAATTCATGGAACCTTATGAGAGGTTCAGGTACCTGAAAATAATGAAGTGATGAGATATCAAATGTTATGTCATACTATGAACCGATACGAAATAATATATCATCAATGATATTTTTGATACAATATTGGCGCAATAATATAAAAGATTACGAGGATCTGAATTTTACGTTTATTTAAGCATGCTGACGTAGAAATATTTATCAAGTTACATGAAAGGATGCATCTTGGTAAGCATAAAGCTTATTTGATTTATAATCCAAACACTTGAAGATGTCACTCATAAAATGTTGAATATTGTCACTTGACAAAATTTACATGAGAATTTTTAAGGATTCAAAATGTTTGAAGCATATAAAAATTTCTGGAAAATTTATTTATAATCCTTATATTTTATAAGCTTATAGCTTGAAAATTATTGGAACTTAAAATTAAAGCTGTATGAAAACATTCTATCCTCCTACTTAAAATTAAAGCACCTTCTCAAGGTATAGCTAATTATTAAAGAATGTGAAAATTGGTCAATTAGCGACCGACACTTTTTTGTCTAGTTCCAATTACGAATAACAAATATACTACTGGAGCCTGTTGCTGCTAGATGCTTATATGCTATGCGAATATTTTTTCCCTTGCTACCAAAAGTTACGCAGATTTGAGTGTGGTTAATTCTCTTTGGGAACTGCACCCTAGGGTGGGGCCTAAGCTTTAATGAAGATGAAAGATATGGAACATACTAGAGATAAGGACACGTAAGTGATTTCTTCTCATTTGCCTAAACCTCGGTGGGTAGATACCCTGTGTTTGTGTTGGTTCCTGGTGGGAGGTAGTAGGTACAACAACTACATAACTAGTATAACTCCACAGGTGAAATCTGGGGAGGGTAGTGTGTGTGCGGACCTTACTCCCCCACCTTGGAAGGTGGGAGGTAGTAGGTATCCAGTGGGATAGTTGAATTGCTCTCGCACCTTGGAAGGTGGGAGGTAGTAGGTATCCAGTGGGATAGTTGAATTGCTCTCACACCTTGGAAGGTGGGAGGTAGTGGATATCCAGTGAGATAGTTGAAGTGCTTGCAAGCTGGCCTAAATACCACAGGTATAAAATAGCAATATTCTCAGGCAATTAAGTGAACTCGAAACCAAAATAAGCCACAAAATAAAAAAGTAACCAAAATATGCCACCTATTTAAAAAGTTATCAAAATAGGCTAAATGTAATAAATTATTATGTTTTTCACTTTTTTCTTAACGGTCAACTAACGGTCAACACGGTTTATAAAACGTAATAATTTATTACGTTTTGCACAAAAAACCAAAAACAAAAAAGAGTGTCCTGTCACATCTTCTTTATGTCAAATCATGTAATTTGTAATAATTTATTACGTTTTACAAACATTGTTTGTAAAACGTAATAATTTATTACAAACTACAAACAGTGTTTGTAAGTTGTAATAAATTATTACAACTTACACCTAACTACGTCACATCATCTTTACTTTTCTCACTTTTAAATTTAACCCACCCCACCCCATCCCTTGTAGAACCCTCTCACTCTACCCTACCTTTGCCCCTGCCCTTTTTATTTTTATTTTTTTAATTAAGATTTTGTTCGTTTTCTTTTCAAGTTTAAGTTGTTAGTAAAAAATTAAGGTAGCTAGTGTCCATTTTTGAATCCATACTAAGCTCCACCACTAAACTTCATTTGAAGAATTTCCATCGGTCCCCCATTTCCCTTTACTTAGTTCTTTTATTTTTTTGTGTGTTAAAAATATGAATTAATTTTTTCGATTAATATTTCATATTAGTTTCTGATTAGTGTTTTGATTAGGACTTTGAGAAAACTTACATGGACAAACACATTTTTTATTATAATTAATAAAGTAAGAAATCGCAATTTAAGTTACGGGTGTATAAAAATCGAACCGATAAAAATGTTATTGATTTATCTTTATTGGGTTAACGATTTTTTTATGATTTTATAAAAAAAATTATTGGGTTACTAATTCGATTTTGATTTTTTTTATTGAGTTATTGGGTAAATCGATAACCGATTAAGATTATATGAAATTATTATTTACACCCTCCATATATATATAAATATATAAGTAGGATTGGATGTTGGTTGCAATATTTATATATATATATGGAGGGTGTAAATAATAATTTCATATAATCTTAATCGGTTATCGATTTACCCAATAACCTAATAAAAAAAATTAAAATCGAATCAGTAACCCAATAGTTTTTTAATAAAATCATAAAAAAATTGTTAACTCAATAAAGATAAATCAATAACATTTTTATCGGTTCGATTTTATACACCCGTAACTTAAATTGCGACTTCTTACTTTATTAATTATAATAAAAACCGTATTTATCCATGTAAGTTTTCTCAAAAACTTAATCAAAACACTAATCAGAAATTAATATGAAATATTAATCGAAAAAAATAATTTCATATTTTAAACACACAAAAGTGGGGTGAGAGGGTTCTACAAGGGGTGGGGTGGGTTACTTTAAAAGTGGGGGGGGGTGGGGTGAGTTAAATTTAAAAGTGGGAAAAGTCAAGATGATGTGATGTGGTTAGGTGTAAGTTGTAATAATTTATTACAACTTACAAACACTGTTTGTAGTTTGTAATAAATTATTACGTTTTACAAACACTATTTGTAAAATGTAATAAATTATTACAAACTACATGATTTGACATAAAGAGGATGTCACAACACACTGTTTTTTATTTTTGTTTTTTTTGTGCAAAACGTAATAAATTATTACGTTTTTCAAATCGTGTTGACCGTTAAGAAAAAAGTGGAAAACGTAATAATTTATTACATTTAGCTTATTTTGGTAATTTTTTAAATAGGTGGCCTATTTTGGTTACTTTTTTTTATTTTGTGGCTTATTTTGGTTCCGAGTTTCAATTAAGTCTTAGGTATGCATGTTCAGGTGTCTAATCGCTTAAATCGTGACATTTACCTTAAGTGACAAGGATAAAATTATGGAAGAGGTGTGCATATAGGGAGTATAGTTGGAGTACTGGATGGTAATACGAGCTCTAAATTAGTAAATTACTAGTCGGACTTCTTTGCATGTTTATTAGAAACCCTTCTCTCAATTTGTTTTCCTTCTAGCCGAGCTCCTGACTTATCTTGATGGTTTACCTATGTGAGTGTAGACGAGAGGGACATGTGAAAAGTTAAAGAACCCATGTTGAAGATAGTCAAAAGAATTTTTTTTTTTTTGAAAAAAGTTAAATTGTATTTCATATATAAAAAAACGCTCAGCGCCATTAAGCCAGCGCTAAGACAAAAGGGTTCAATCACATAATAGGATTATGGGGATCCTATGTACAACTGCTAACTTACAAATTGTCAAAGAAATCTACAAAACCTGCTATCTCCCCCGTTACATTCTGTTTACACCAAAAATAAAAAAATTGAGGCAATTCATCTTAATTTTGTGGAGGGATTGCTTTTGTTCTCAAAATGTCTGAGGTTCCTCTCTGACCATACTTTCCACCAAACACATGCTGGAATGCTCTGCCACTAGTCTTCCTCTGCCCCTCTTCTTTCACCTGAATACTTTGTCTAAACCATCATCTCATAATGTTCAACACTTCTAATGTTACCTTTCTCAAAAAAAACAAAAACAAAGTTCAACGCTTCTTTGCTAGCATCTAGGGTTCAGGTGATGTAACCATTCTGTTTTTTTTTTCCAACAAGAAACTATTAGATAATTCAGGTGAAGTAAAAGTGGTCTTCACAAGCCAAAATAAACGTGAAATGCCTTTACAGTTTTGGTATTATGTTAGTTCTTTCTCACCATTGACATAGTAATGAGTAATGACCCTTTCCCTTAATCTCCATTCTCCACAACTTGATAACTGTTGCCTAAAATTTTCTTTTAAATAAGCTGTTGAGAATATAATTAAATAATAAAAGTTTGCTCTCTCTAATAGCTTAAGTTTTTAGATGAGATGGTCACACACTTCAACATGGTATCAGAACAGGCACAGGTCTTGAGATCTAATATCATCGCCACCCATTATTAAAAAGAGTTTCCGCGTGCTTGGCCTTAAGCTTTTAGATGAGATGTTTACACACTTCAACATAAGCATTGCCCAAATTACTGATAATCATGTAGGTTTTCTAAATTTTAGCACCATACCAGGTTAATCTCTTGTTTTTGCCATGCGTTCTAGTTGTCTTAATGTATCTCTTTTGCACTCTCAATCCTCTGATGAGTATAAAGTCTGAACTTCAGGATATTGAACCTAACCTATTCACTTGTTCATCATGGTGTATTGTGGTTCTTTGGTGTTAGAGATTAGGGGTGTCTAAATTCTTTGGTGTTAGAGAGATTAGGGGTGTCTATGCTCAGTTCTTGGTGCAAGCTCAGTCTTGATGATCCCAAGGATGATGGAGGTTTTATGAGTGTGATAATGGTGATATTGAGCTCTGTATCAGTCAGTCATATTAGTGAACATCTTGTGGTGTTAAGTGGTACATTCTGGTCGGCCAGCGCTACATTAAGAGTGATTGTGGCTCTTGCTTCTGTCAATGCCCTCATTGCACTTCTTGATTTTGCTCAGGTACTATTACTTCTTGTTTTGCCTCTTTTTGTTCTTGATTTTTTTGCACAGGGTTATATGTATGTGGGGTTTCTAATAAAGCTTCTGTCTTGATTCTTGAAATTGCTGTGTTGGGTGTTATTTTCTTGTTATGTAACAAGTTTGGGTTGTGGTTTTGGGGATTTTTGAAGGGTTTTAATGGATTCTGAATGTTAAATCTTATTTGTGATGGACATTGAAAGGATGTTGTTTCGGCTAGGTTCATGCTATTGAATGGAAAAGTTGAGTCCTTTTACTGTGGTTTCTTTATTGTCAATTTAGTTAATATGCTTTCTAGTAATTTTTATTATGGGTTTATGACACATTTGCTTGAGACAGTTTTAGGCCATTGTCATGCTCCCGTTTATTATATTATAATATAATAGTATATAAAAGGGGATTTGTCCTTGAAGAGTTCTGCTGAATTGAGTAATTTAATTAGGCAAAATGACCTTTTGGACCTCTGTATTATGTTGGTTTTGTAAGTTGGATACTTCTACTTACATGTTTGTCATCTGAACCCCTGAACCCACAAAAAAATTATATTTTAAATCCTTTGACAGCTGACTTTAGCTATATGGCATTAAAATGCTGACTAGGATAAGGAGAGTGATTACACTCGCTTGAAGTGCGAGTGAGGTCAATTTTTGGTCAATTTATATATATATATATATATATATATATATATATATATATATATATTAAAATTGAAAAAAAATAAAGAGAGTTTTTTATTCACTTTCTCAAACTTACCCTTTGCACAATTTAAATTTCACTTTCATTTTGTTCCCCTTTCACTCCAAACATGCCCTTTGCACATTTCACAACAATGGCCGCCAAGAAATTCCCCCGTAATCCTAACCCAATCAACGGAATCGGCAAATTTTTCCGTTCCAAAATGTACCACAAAAAGGGCCTTTGGGTTATCAAGAAGAAAAAGGGCGGCAAATTTTTCACCCACCCAAAATCCACTGCCGTCGTTGCTCCGCCCTCAACCATCGCCATCAAACCACCAAAATTCTACCTAGCTGATGACGTGGAAAAATCCCTCATCAATGAACACAAACCAAAACCCACAAAATTGAGAGCCAGTATTACACCTAGTACTGGTTTGATTATTCTAGCTGGGAGATTTAAGGAAAAAAGAGTTGTGTTGTTGAAACAACTTGTATGTTCTGGACTATTACTTGTTAGTGGGTCGTTTAAGGTTAATGGGGTTCCATTAAGGAGAGTTAATCAAGCGTATGTTATTGCTAAGTGAATGTTAGTGGAGTTAAGATTGACAAGATTCAATGGAAGTTTATGTTATTCCTTGTCTTTGTTGTGGTTGATATTGTCGTTGTTGTTCATTGTCAAAAAAAATAAAATGTTGTTGCTCCTGAAGAGGGTCTTTGCTGGTTGATATTGTTATTGTTGTTTATTGTCAAAAAAAATAAAATTATATATCCATGAAGAGGGTCTTTGCTTTGCTGTGGTTAATATTGTTGTTGTTCATTGTAGAAAAGAAAATATTGTTGTTGTTTTCCCGACGAGGGTCTTTGCTGATTGATATTATTGTTGTTGTTGTTCATTGTAAATATATGTGTGTGTGTGTGTGTGTGTGTGTGTGTGTGTGTGTGTATATATATATATATCCTTGAAGAGGTCTTTGTTGTGGTTGATATTGTTGTTTGTTGTTCATTGTCAAAAAAAAAAAATTGTTCTTGATTTACTTTTTAAATTTTTTTTATTCATTTTCTCAATTTAAATGTTTCATTTTGCTTAGGATTAATTTTGAAACTTTTACAAATTGTTGAAGATATTTAAATAAAAATTAAAAATTCATTATATTTGTGTAATGTGAATTTATAGTTAGAACTTTAAATTTATAATTGAAAATTTAATTTAATTTAAATTAAAAATTTATTGTATTTGTGTATTAGAATTTCTACAATTTATAAAAAAAAATTATTTAACTAATTTTTTTAATATTTAATTTCTTGTGTAGCATTTTAAAAATAACATAAAATTTAATGTAATACTTAAAAATGACTTGGTGGCTGATGTGGCAGACATGTAAGCTGACATGGCAGCTGATGTGGTGAGAGTGTGTTACACTCACCAAAAAAGTGTTTAAAATGTTGTTTTTTAGTGGGTTCAGGGGGTCCAGATGACAAACATGTAAGTAGAAGTGTCTAACTTACAGAACCGACATAGTACAGGGGTTCATCGAACCATTTTGCCATTTAACTATGCAAAGTTCTTGTGTTGAAAAGCCCAAATGTCATGCTTAGCCTGAGGATCATTAAACAACAAGTTATGCTCCATGGGCAAGAGTTAATACTATCATATTGTGTATTGATTTATGAGCTGTTTTATAACTCTTTTCTTAGAGACAAGACTTAGATCAAGACTTTCAAGTAACAAGTTGTACCCCGTGGGCAAGAGTTGACATTACTAAATTGTGTTTTAATTTATGAAATATTCTATAACTCTTGCCCTAGAGGCAATACTTAACATAAGGACTTTCAAATAACAAGTTACGCCCCATGAATAATAGTTGACATTATCACATTATGTTTTGATTTATGAGATGTTCTATAACTCTTGCTATAAAGGCAAGACTTAGCCAAACAATAAGTTACACTCCATGGACAAAATTTGACATTTATGATATGTTTTATAAATCAAGGACTTTTAAATAACAAGTTATGTCCCATGGTTAAGAGTTGACACTATCACATTATGTCTTGTTTTGTGAGATGTTTATAATTCTTGCCTTAGAGGCTCAAATTAGTCCAAGGATTTTCAAACAACAAGTTACGCTCCATGGGCAAGAGTTGACACTATCACATTGTGTCTTGATTTATGAGATACTTTATAACTTTCGCTTTTAGAGGCAAGACTTAGCCGACAAGTTACGTCCCATGGATAAGAGTTGACATTATCATATTATGTCTTGATTTATGTGATGCGCTATTAGTCTTGCATCTAAGACAAAATTTAGCCCAAGAACCTACCAAAAGAACAAGTTACGTCCGATGGACAAGTGTTGACACTATCACATTGTTCTTTAATTTATGAGATGTTTTCAAACAGCAAGTTATGCTTCAAAAACAAGACTTGACACTATCACATTGTGCCTTGATTATGAGTTGTTCTATAATTTTACCTTAGAGGCAAAATTTATCCCAAAAAACTTCCTACAACAATTTATGTCCTTAAATTTGTTTTGATGTCCAAAAAATAAGATCCCTTTACGGATTATTCAATATTTTTTTATTAAAAAAATATAATAGAAATTAAAAAAAGAAAAGAAAAAAAAGATCAAACAAAATAGAGAAATAAAAAAAAAGAGATTGAAAAAAAAGATAAGAAAAAAAATTAAGAAAAAAGCGAAGAATTAAAAAAATTGAGAAAAACAAAAATGAGAGGAAAAAAATTAAAGTTTGAAAGAAATGTGGGAAAAAAAAAAGAGAAATGATAAAAATTAAAAATAAAAGAAAAATAAAAGTTGAGATTAATGAATTAAAAAATGTTTGAGAAAAAAGGTAAAAAGAGAAAAAAATAAAGGTTGAGACAAATGAATTAAAACATGAAAATAAAATTAAAGAAAAAAATAAAAATAAAAAATAAAAATAGAATTTGAAAAATAAATAAGTATGAAAAGTTTGAAAATATTTGAAGTATAGAGTGATAAAATTATATTTGTACTATACTTAAAAATAAAAGAAGGTAGATCTTTAAAAACTTTTCTCATTTGAGTTAAAAATCGATATCACCCACGATTGGAATTATACCATGTAATTTCCTGTACTGCAGGTATTAATTAATTAACTAATTTATTAAGTATTTCGTCAAGAATAAATGATGATCTTACATGGGCCTCACATGGGCTTATATTATTACTTTTTTAGTCTCCTGCCATCCTTCTTCCAACACACATCCACGTGGGGTAAGGAGAGTATATTCAACATCAAATCTACTACAGAGTGGCATAAATCATTTCTATCATTTCCATAAATAATAAGGGTAGAAAAAGTAAAAAATATCTTTAGAATAGACTAAACCAATTTAATTAGTAAGATTATACTCGAACTTCGTTAATAAGATTACCTAAAATCATATAGTTTAGTGCTAGTAATTAGCATGGAGTGTGAAAAATATTTTAATAAATTAGTTTTATGCCAAACCCATTGATAGCCCCTCAAACTTGTACCTAAAATTTACTTAGACCCCTAAACTAAGGCTTGTATCTATTAAATTCCTAAACCCCCCTAATTTAATTCCAATTGGGCAATTTTTGCCCAATCAGCTAAAAGTTCAAAGTGTGTGTTGCACACACACGCTGATGTGGTAGAAGGGGCTAATTGGAAGCTGCCACGTGGCAATGTGGATTCGATAATTATTAAAAATTAATTATATAATTATTTTAAAAATAAAAATAAAAAATTAATTATTAAAAATAAATTAAAAATTTTAAAAAAACAAATTATTAAAAAAATAATTATAAAAATAATTAAAAAATATAAAAATAAAAAAACTGATTGTTAAAAAAAATAAAAAATTTCATTGAAGATCCAAATTATTAAAAAATAATTATAAATTATTTAAAACAAGAAAAAATTATTAAAAAAATTAAAAAAAATAGCATTGAAGATCCAAGTTATTCAAAATAATTATAAAATTATTTAAAAAATAAAAATAAAAATAAAAATAAAAAATTGCATTGAGTATTCCAATTATTAAAAAAAATTATAAAATTATTTAAAAAATAAAAATAAAAAAATGATTATTTAAAAGAAGTCATAATTTTTTTTTTAAAAAAAATTGCATTGAGGATTCCAATTATTTAAAAATAATTATAAAAGTATTTAAAAAATAAAAAATTGATTATTTAAAATAGATTATAAAATTATTTAAAAAATAAAAATAAAAAAATTGATTATTAAAAATATATTATAATATTTTTAAAAAAATAAAAATAAAAAATGGCATTGAGGATCCAAATTATTAAAAAGTAATTATAAAATTATTTATAAAATAAAAATTAAAAACTAATTATTAAAAAGAAATTATAAAATCTTTTAGAAAACCCCACCTTCCCCAGCCCAGCCCAGCCCCGCTCCCCAGCCCCCACTTTCCCCAGCGTTAATCATCCCCCTCTTCCTCTTCTTCTCCATTGAAGTAATTTTTCAAGAAATGGTGATACTAGTGGAGGATAAAAAGTGACTATTGTTGAAATTTTTCAAGAAATGAAAATAATTATGGTGGATTAAAAAGAATTTGTTCATATGAAGATGTGGGGTGGGGGGGAGGGGGGTGACGGCGAAGACGCGGGGGTGGGGTGAGGTTGAAACGATGATGACGCGGGGTGGGGTGCTGTGAAGAAGATGACATAGGGGGTGGGATGTTTTTTATAAAAAAAGAATTAAGAAATTATAATAATTAAAAACTATATTAATAAAATAATTTAAATATAAATTTTTTAATTAATATTTTTGGTGCCCTCAGTGTCACTTGGCACATTTTTATTCGTAATTTAATTAAAAAAAAAAGCATCTCACGCGCACTGCACGCGCAGTACCATGTGGACAAAAAATGCTTAATTAGAACAAAATTGAAGAGTTTAGGGGTTTAATAGATACAAACCTTAATTTAGAGGCCTAAATAAATTTCAAAGATAAATTTGAGAGGCTATCGATGGGTTTGACCTTAATTTTACTATGTTGATGATTATAAAGAATCAAGGAAGTCTAAAGGTCGCATGATATACAATCACATGGAACGTGACCATGTGAGAATGCTTGAGATTGTGTGGAATAAGAATCTTTCAATATTTTTACTGATCATTTCTTAGTGTTTGTTTAAATAATTAATAATTAAGTAGTGGTTGTTTAATAAAATTGAAAACTGATATTACAAAAATACAGTTTGTTTGTCTGTGGAGTAAGTACAATTATGACCAAAAGGATGATGGCAAAAAACAATTAGAATGGAGAAAAGTGGTGATTGGATTTGCCAACATCAACCTTGAGAATTTAAGATACAAGATTAGAGCGAAAAGAAATTATTTTCATCCCATGCTATACGAGAAAAGTCTAAGTCACACCTAAATTATATAAGTAATCTATTACACACTTTAACTATATAAAAGTGATATTATTACCTCCCCGCGACCCCATTCTAAGGCGCGTGTGTTACATTTATTTTAGGCGCATCCAGCCTATTAAATAACAAAAGTAAACGGCTAAAAACATTAAGGGAAAAAGCACCATTTTCACCCCAAACTATAGTCGAAAAGTCGAATTCACACCTAATTTATATAAGTGACCTATTACACACCTTAACTATAAAAAAATAATACTTTTAACTGACGTGGTGCTGACGTGGCAGCGCGTGTAAAACACCACACCACATGCAAGTGGTGGTAGCCTGACAGGGTGTAAATAATTTCACTTTTATATAGTTTAGGTGTGTAATAGGTCACTAGTATAGTTTAGGTGTGACTTCGACTTTTCGGGTATAGTTTGAGGTGAAAACGATGCATTTTTCCCAAGATTAGAATGCGTCGTTTTCTAAATATTAAGTGATATTTTTATCGGAAGAGTAATTACGCGTTATTCTATTTTTTTCTTAATCAAGATTTTATTCAACTGGATTTGTCTGATAGGTTTTTAACGAGACAACAAACAATATGTATTACAAACAACCATGTATATCTTATTCTTTGAAGTTTTTCTTTGATATTTTTTTTTTATACATGGACATTTAAGGGAGGGTATTGTGAATAAGTGGCTGCCCACTTTTTATACATGGACATCCAAGTGACATACATGGACACCACTTACTATAGTTTATCCATACATCCAACCCGTACCTCCAAGGCATATAATGCTAGATACATTCCCCCACTTTACGTGTAAAATAAACACACCCAATGAAATACTACTACTATCATCTCATTCTTTTTCTTTTATATATTTAAATAGAGAGAAGTATACATTATCTTCCTAAATTTGTCACTTTTTATTCATGGTACATTTGAATTTTAACTTATCCTAAATACCCCCGAACTTATTGTTTTAATAAGTCGCCTGACCCCTTTTTGCTGACTCTCCACTGCGTATAATATAAGTGCGGATACGTGAAAAAAAGTGTTGATGTGGTGTCCACGTAGATAAATACCATTCACTTCTCTTATATTTATCATATATTAAAATATAACTCACTTCTACCCTTAATTATCCAATTTCTCTCTAAAAAAAATTATATTTTTCAGTTTTCCTCAACTCCAAAATAGTGAAAGATTGAATTTTTATCGATCAAGTAAACTATTATCTAAAAATTTATATTTTTTTTTTGTGTGTTAAAAATATGAAATTATTTTTTTCAGTTAGTGTTTCATAGTAGTTTTCGATTAGTGTTTCGATTAGTATTTTGAGGAGACTCACATGCACAAATACGTTTCTTGTTATAATTAATGGAGTAAGAAATTGTAATTTAAGTTAGGGGTGTACAAATATCGAGTCAATAAAAATGTTATTGATTTATCGTTATTGGGTTAACGATTTTTTAATGATATTATAAAAAAAATCATTGGGTCATTGATTCGATTTTGATTTCTTTTATTGGGTTATTGGGTAAATCGATAACCCAATAAATTTATGCTAAATTACTATTTTACACCCCATAAGTAGGATTTGGTTGCGATTAAATTTTATTTTTTTTTCATGTTAGTTGCTACTTTTTCTATTTTATGAGTATTTTCTTATCAGTTAAATAAAAAATCAAATCGTTACGAACTAAAAATAGATAATCAATATAACTACATTTATTATAAGTATGTGTCTTAGTTTCTTTAGTCTTTATTTATTTATTTATTATTTTTTAAAATATTTGCTCCGATATTTAGTATATTTTTTTAGTTACAATAACTCATATGATATATATAATTAAGATTAAAAAATTGAAGGAGTTTTATAGAATGGAAACTGAAGTTTTAGATTGGATTAATAAATGGATGAATTTTTTTTTAGATTAATAAACAAAATTTTTTATAAAATTAATAAACGGATGAAATTTTTATTTCAGAAACTAATTAATAAACTAAGGTTTTAAGAAATTAATAAATGGATGAAACTTTTTTTTAGATTGGAAGTAACAGATGAAGAGGGGATAATTGAATTTTTTGAAAAAATTAAAGAAAAATGAAAATTTTCGGTTTTTAACCATTAAAAATGCTAATGTGGCTGAAAAATCACTCCATCACGCGAGTGATGGAGTGTGAAACCAAACATTTTGCCATATCAGCAAAAAAGGGCCACGGGACATACTAAAAGAACAAGTTCTGGGTACTTAGAACTAGTTAAAATTTAGGTGTATCATGAATAAATGTGACAAGTTTAGGGAGAAATCGATACTTCTCTCATTTAAATATCTTTTTGTTTCTCTTTCTTCCTTTTTAATAAGTTTTATTTGGTCTTTATATTACAACAAAAATACGATTTTGTCTAAATGAGAGACTTTTAGACAATCAGTAGTATAATTTTTTTTTTAATATTATTAATTATATAAAAATTAATAGTATATACATTTGCTATATATGCATATTATACAATAAAAATTTCCATCAATCTCCCAATCACCCTTTAACTTCCCCTCTCACTCTCTTTCTTATTTCTCAAGTTTATATAGTATAGATTAGAAGTTGTCCTTTCAAAGTCCGTCCTTAAAACTCTGATTATTATTCATTAGTTTTTCACTAGTCTCTTTCTCTCTCTCTGGATGACGATGAGCAATATTAACCAGCATCACACCATCAATATGGGGGATACGACGCTGACAAAGGTGTTTGTGGGAGGACTGGCATGGGAAACTCCCAAGGAAGCCATGAGAGAGCACTTTGACAAGTATGGTGACATCTTGGAAGCTGTCATCATCTCCGATAAGCTCACCGGCAGATCCAAGGGCTATGGCTTTGTATGTCATCAGTTCCTCTAAGAGAAGTCCTTGTGTCACATATAAAACTTATATAGTACAAATTTTTACAAGATAAGTGTATAACAAAATAGTTAATTTTAATCAAGCTACAAACCAACGTGAGTTTGAATGTCCAGTATTTAACTTGACTGCATATTTCCTAGTGCACTCAACTTATCTTTTACTCTTGGAATTTAGGCATTCCGATCCATGTGGTACTCTCTTTATGCAAAATGTCTCAAATCTTTTTTTCCTTCTTCTGGATAGGTGACCTTTAAGGACGCAGAATCAGCCAAAAAGGCATGTGAGGATGCCACCCCTATAATCAACGGCCGCCGAGCCAACTGTAACCTGGCGTCCCACGGCGCACGTCGTTCTAGGCCCTCTCCCTCTATCACTCCCCCTCCTCCTCAACAAGGTACTATTATGTTTTTCTGTTTTTTTTTTTTACACGCATTTGATCTCTATAATTAATGTAATAAACAGTAAAATCTATTTTACTGCATTCTGTGTTTACCTTAAATATACTCCTTCGATCCATTGTACATATTCATTATTCTTAAAATATCTTTTCACTTTATTTCGTTAATTCACTTTTATTTGTTCACTGTTTTAAAAATATATTTTCACTTCTACTTGCCACTTTTAATTATGTACAACTATATTTTTTTATTTTTTTAAATTTCACTCTTAATATTAATTATTTATTTCTAAATTATTTTTTAAGATTTAATATTAAATATCAATTATAAAAGCAATACAGTAAAACAATCATACCGATTTTTTTTAGTGGACGTGACAAGTCCAAATGTGATAAATAAAGTGAATGAAGGGAGTACTTCTCACTTTTAACAAGGACAATTAATTTTACATCATATTTTACTATTAATATTAAATCATTTTCAAGACCTAATAATATATGCTAATCAATTAATTTATTAATATGAGTATCATAATAAAATACTCATATTGATCACTATTTCTTAACAAACGTGCAAAGTCTAAAGGAAACTATAGAGTATAGAACATCAAAAATTGCCATGATTAAGGGAATTAATAAGATGAAACTATATTATTAATTAATCACAATTAAGTATAGAAATCTATATGCAAATACTTTGACATGCATCTTATCAATTTGACATGAATATCAAATATGACTAAACATTTAGTTGTCTAATTTCTATTTTTTTAATTGAAAAATGTTGTAGGACCCAATGTGGTAGGACCAAGGGCTTATTCAGCATCACCTGCAAGTCACGTGCAGTGGTACTATCCTGCTAGGGCACCCCAAGCTGCAGCTCCAGCTCCAGCTTCACCCTTTCACCATCAGCACCATCATCAGTCTCTTCCTTTCTATGGGTATATACAAATTAAACCCTAATTACCCTCTTTCTTTTCATTTTGATTTGGATGCTCATATTGTTCTAGTTTAATTAGGTTCTCAACCAACTTATTCTTCCTAACAAGACTCACTTCATTTATTTTAAGTGGCAAGATTTGGTGTACCACGATCAAAGTAACTGATTTTTGCTTATATTCACGTGGACATACATTATTCAAATCTTTGAATAAAAGAAGCAAAACAAAAAAGGTACTCTAAGTTATAATAATTAATGATGATTTCATATACTTAAAAAATAATTTGAAAAAAGCATGGTAGTTTTTTTTGTAACTACCTAAAATGGTAATGTCGCCTCATAAATAAAAATTGAAGGAGTTGTACTTGGAAAATCCTAAACGAAAGTAATGCATGTTTCAATATTTAATTTACGTAAGTTGAAACAACGAGGATGACTCACCGGAGCAACAGTGATCAAATTGTTTTAATGAATTTCCTAGCTTATAAATTGAATTATAAAATATAATTATATTAACCGTTGGTACTTTTTATAGGTATTCTCCAGCTTATATTGCCACAAACATGAATTACAATCACGTAAGTTTACCAAAACAGAAAAAAAAAGAAAAAAAAAAAAAGAGAAGCAAAATTTCATCATTTGGTCTTATTCCTTTTCCATCTCCATGTTTGGGGGAGCTGAAGTCTTAAATTGATCCACAGAGGCTAAGCTACACCGGTGGGGCTTACATGAATGAAAATTTTTCTCCAGTGTACCCAGGTCAGGCAATGATGGGTGGCAACACATTGATGCCAATGTACCCGTATTATCACTTTCATCATCAGTCCCAGACAATGGGCCTTCCAGCCCATATGTACTCTCCAACAGCTGCTGGCCCAATTGCTGCAGTCCCGGCCCTTATGTCAAAGCCCACAACAGTTCCAGCTACTGCAGGTATTAATTAGTTAATTAGCTAATTTATTAGGTTGTTTGGTTGGGAACAAGTTGTCTCGAGATAATTAATCTCGAAATTAATTATTCCGTGATTAGTTATCCCATCATATGTATGGAATAACTTATTCGATCACTAAGACACAAATGGTGGGATAAGTAATTCCTTCACTGACTTATCCCATCACCTAAATATGGAATAAAATAATCTCATAATTTATTCGAGACAATTATAATTTATACCTCAAACCAAACTAAGTATTTAGTCAAAATAAATGATGCTATCACATGGGCTTATATTATTACTTTTTTAGTCTCCTGCCATCCTTCTTCCAACACACATCCACGTGGGGTAAGGAGAATATATTCAACATCAAATCTACTACAGAGTGGCATAAATCATTTCTATCATTTCCATAAATAATAAGGGTAGAAAAAGTAAAAAAAATCTTTAGAATAGACTAAACCAATTTAATTAGTAAGATTATACTCGAACTTCGTTAATAAGATTACCTAAAATCATATAGTTTAGTGCTAGTAATTGGCATGAAGTGTGAAAAATATTTCAATAAATTAGTTTTACTATGTTGATGATTATAAAGAATCAAGGAAGTCCAGAAGTCACATGATATACTGACATACAATCACATGGAACGTGACCATGTGAGAATGCTTGAGATTGTGTGGAATAAGAATCTTTCAATGTTTTTACTGATCATTTCTTAGTGTTTGTTTGAATAAATTAATAATTAAGTAGTGGTTGTTAAATAAAATTGAAAACTGATATTACAAAAATACAGTTTGTTTGGCTGTGGAGTAGGTACAATTATGACCAAAAGGATGGTGGCAAAAAGCAATTAGAATGGGGAAAGGTGGTGATATTCTGCAGTGGTTCTTCTAATTTCCAATTTCATTTATTCTTTTCTTTGTAATTTTCTGAGCAAGCAACAAAAAGAGAAAAAAAAAAATTATTAATTATTGTCAATCATGCTGCTAATTAGACGTATTCATTTCCTATCTATCCCTTTATCCCAATGGCTAACATATTTTATGAGCTTCTAATTAAGCATAAATATTGAATTATATATTGTTTGTAACCTATAAGCTTCTTCCTCTCTAGCTGCTAGCTGCATAAATATTGCTTCTTACACTGAATAATCGTTATATCATATGATGGGGGTGAGTAGGAGGTGAAAGTGGGTTAAGAGCTTCAACAATAAATTATTAATAATCACCTTAATGTAGTAATTATTGTAATAACTTTATTGTGGAATACTTTTTACATCAAATTTTGTTTTTCATGGCAGAACACTACTTATTTGTGGAACACTTTTTACATCTATGACGAAGAGACATGGGTAGATGTACATGATAATTGATGGGTGAAAAATTAACTACGTAATATTCAAAGCTTGTTTTATATATAGATAATTCTTTAATAAATTGTTTAACTATACTATTTAGGTTCATTTTAAATATTACAATGGATAAAAGAATATTTACATCCACTTGCTTAAATTTAATGTTGTTTGTCCATGGGAATACACTGAGTTTGCTATTGTTGTTGTTGTTGTTGTTCGTGGAGAGGGAGACGGGCGGGTCAATACTATTGGTCCTAAAGCCAAACTTCGATGAGAGGCCTTAATAATTTTTTCTTAAAAAAATATTATATAATAAATAATTTTTATTTAAAATCTATTTTTCTAATTTTTTGAGATGCAAAGTTATGGATAATTGTCTTATAGTCAATTTCTTCTAATAATTCTTTTTCAATTTATAATATCCCTAATCCACTCAATCTCTCTTGAGACATTGTAGATCTCAAGTAGGATTTTATTAGTTTTAATTTTGAAAAACTTCTTTTCACTGAGACAACTATCACAGGATCAGTTAACATTATTCTATAAGCAATATAAGCATTCGGTAAGGAATCAAGTCTTTTTATTTGATTGAGTATATCAATTAAAGTATTATCATCTACTTGTGCTATCACCCTTAACACTCTTAACTCGGAAAATAAGTATAAACCATCAATATCAGAATGATTATTATATTTTAAAGAACATTCAAGATTAAGACAATGTTTTTTCAAATTCTCATCATCTAGTGATCTCAATTTTTTACCACTAAATAGAAATCCAAATTTTTTTCATAAGCTTCAAATTATTCAAATCTAATCTTGAAGAGAAACAATAGCTTGGTCTACTATATATAAGAAGTAATCAACTCTAAAAGATTATTCGGGAGATTTTGTGATTTCATTAGCAATATTTTCATCAACTTGTTTTTCCTATGTATTACACGTTTCATATGAAATTCAGGTTCTATATTCATCTCAAGTGCAATTTCTTTAGCAGAAATCATAGCACTTACAAATCCTTGCTCTCTATATTTAAAAAAGAAAGAAATTAAACCCTTAATTGATCTATAGCAACATCAATATACATATCTTTTGATTGCAGCGATTTCTAACTGAATTAACTGCAAATAAAATATCATGCCAATTAGTCATACCCAATAAAAATTTAAAATTTTCAGGTTCATATGTTGCTAAGCAACTAGCTTCACTTTTAGTTTTTGGATCCTCGCTAACTTATGCTAATTTCAGTAAAACATCTCTTATTTGTGGAGTTTGAAATCTTATGGCCTTAACACTTTCAATGTGACTTTTTCATCGTATTTGTGACAATGATTTAAGCGATAGACCAAGTACATTATCTTTTAAAACTTTCTATCGCTTAGTAGAAGAAGAAAGAGTGTATGTATGTGTTGTATTACTTCAAAAAATGAAGTAGCTTTTGTGCAAGAATTCGCAACATCACAAAGTACTAAATTTAGATTATGAAAATCACATGGAGTATAAAATAGAATTTATATCTAAAAATTATTTTTGAACTCCTTGATGTTTTCCCTTCATATTAGACCCATTATCATATCCTTGCCCTCTTAAATTATCAATGTTAAGCCCAACATTTTTAATTTCATCTACAATAGCTTCAAAAAGACCTTTACCACTTATATCATCAACTTTTAGAAATTCTAAAAAATACTAAGTAACTTTTATTGGAACTGCTGAAATATCCATACTTCGCAATATAAAAGATATTTGTTCTTGATGACTAGTATCCGGAGTGCAATCAAGTATAATTGAAAAATACTTTGCCTTTATGACTTTTTCAATAGTTTTGTTTTTAGTTTCACTCATCAAAAAATTTTGCCAAAAATTTTATCAACTCATTTTGTATATAATGTCCTAAATAATGATTGTGAATTTCATCATGTTTAATTCGTCGGATATACTCTTGCATGAATGGATCAAATTCAGTAATCATTTCAATTAGACTTAAGAAAATTTCATTATTCTCTTGATAAATCTTTTCATTTTTTCCCCGGAATGCTAAATTATTTTTTTCGAGAGTTTTTATTACAATAATAATTCTTGATAATTTTTCCAGTGTTCTCTATCCCAATTGATTTGATCTTGAACATTTTTATCAATTATTTTATTTTTCTTAAATCTTATTTCTAAGTCAATCCATGCACTCATATTAATAATATGTTCGTTTGATATTTCACGAGCTTTAAGCTTAACACTAAAATTTCTCCAATTACTAATATTAGAATTTGTATTAAACAACTTGCAACAAAAACAAAATACTTTATTCAAATCTCTAGAATAAATTAACCATTTTCTTTCATGTCTTTCTCCATTTGCTAAAATTTGAAAATAATGAACATGAATTAGGAAAATGTCTTGACAATATATCATTTGAAAATTTTGTATCACTAATTGTAATTGGTCCTTTTTCCGATAGTAAATCTTTCAATTTTGTATCGATAGATACATTGACTAGGATCATATATATTTTTATGAATACAATTATTTAATTCATTAAATTCTTGATTTTCTTGAGGATCTATATTAGATTTCTCACTAATTTTCTCCTCCTCTTTTCAAATAATATTACTCCTATCATCAAATTCAACCGCATCAATAACTTGCTCATCTTGAGAACATTCTCCTATATTTTTTGATTCTGCTATTTTACTATTTATTAAAATTTATCTAGAGCTCCTTTTTGAGATTCTACCAAAGTTAATTTTTTTTTAAAGTTTAAAAGCACTGGATTCATATTGTCTAGTTGACATATTTTAATTTTAATAAATAGCAAATAAGTAATTTATATCTACTAAGCCACACAGTTTAAAAACTCAAAATAGTCAATAAATAACAAATATTTCTACCAAATATCAATATGTGCATGCACAATTATTTAACAGAATAATAATAATAAAACTAAAATAATAGAACCTGATTTAATAACGATTTGAAAATAATAACTTTAATCTTCATAAACTATCAACAATCTTGATATTCAAGAAAAATTGAATCAATAATAATATTACGAAAAAAATTTCTTGAACAATTAAAATTTTGATAGTATAAGAATTAAAATAAAAATAAAAAGTGAAGGTATATAAAGAGGAAAGAATATGTTCGTTGTTTACATGTTCCAATAAAAGGAAAATAAAAGGTCTAATTTTAATTGAGAAGATAAAAAAGAAAAGTAGTAATTAATTTTTGTTCTTCCTCCCATAGGTTTTTTTACTTATAAAAATATATTTTGCCTTTTACAACACTAGTCAAATCAATTTCTTCATAAGTGTATTTGCCGTTTCAAAGTTGTACCATTTATTTAAGTAAAAACAAACGTTTCAAGAAAAGATGAGAAACTTGTCTGGTAATTGATTTGACAATTGAGCCCATTTACTCTTTCAACTTTTAGTCAAAAGCATAGTATATAAATACATGTGAATTTTTTATTTTTTTTATTAAAAATGATGTAAAGTGGGGCCCCTTAAAATTGGGGGCCTAAAAAGCATGGGCTTGGGCTGCTTCACCCAAAGACCGGCCCTGGAGGAAGAACATGTTGCAGACAAGATCATAAATCAGAATGGGACAGTGTTTTTCGTAAAACTTTGAACTCTCAATCTAAACCATATTTTATGGTTGTAACCAAATGAAGAGCATTGACAGGTAGGGCTGAGCATGGTACATACCGAATATCATATCGAAATCAAAGTTTTTTATACTGCGGTATAGATGTTATGATATTTAATATGAGTTTTAAATTATTTTGATATTTGGTACGATATTTTCTTTTTATGTAATCAATATCGAAATACCGCATACCACATCAAATTTTTTTAATAATATATAAAACTCAAATATATTATATTTAAGTTTATTAAATATATTTATATACCATCCATTGACTAATTGAACATAAAAGTATTTTTATTAAGAAATAATTTTTTTGTAAAGCTTATTATTTCGGAGTACTATACTTAAATTTAGGTAATGTCGTTTAGAGTTTGCATTTTGGACTACTCAATCATGATTAAAATGTTCTTTGTGAGTAATTGATTAACAAAGATAGTTATTAGTCTGATATGACTGAGACGTTTTTAAAGTTTAGAGCTATAATTTTGTTTTATGAATATATGTAAGTCAAAATTAAATAAAGTATGGTTACTGAATTACCATGTCAGTGATGATGTAGAAAAGAATGAGAGTTGGGTCTCAGATCTTTATCCCTTCTTTTGGATGTGGGAGTTGTATCATCTCATTTTTGAGTGATTTTGGGTGGCATGGTACCTATGTAGAAAAGAATTAGCATGAAAAAAAAAACTGGGAATAACAAAGAATAGTATAATGCATTTCTGAAGTTCACAAGTCTAGTCTACGAGTCGTAGACTAGGTTCACGACTCATGGAACCCACCTGTGAACTTCAGACCTAGTCCATTATTCATAGAACAGGTTCACGAGTTATGGAATCCACTAGTGAAACTCAAAAATAAACACTTAGCTGCAGGAACCTCAGGTCTGATTCCTACGAGTCCAATCCATGACTTATGAATTAAGTTCATGAATTGTGGGTTAAACCGTAAGCTTTAAACAGTCTCCAGCATATTTTTACCATTTTTGTGTGCCAACACGATTACAATTTTATAACACCATATAAAGTATATCCAAACTCAAACCACCCCACTAAAGCAAACAATTAAGGGTGTATTCTACCATTATAAGGCACCCTACATCAGGAAAGTCTGAATCACCAATAAATCAATACGAAACTAAAGTGACATACTTGATAAGGGAAAATAAGCACAAGTGATCAAGACAATAATGTAGCCCTAATATTGAAATTCTCAATAATTGAAATAAAATATGAAGGTAGGAGAGTGTTATGGAATTGGATTCAGTGGACTTTGGTTTAATGAGAGCAGGTATTTGATTATATGGGAAGATGATATAGCTGTAATTGTAGCTGTAGTTGTAGCTGTGGTGTACATTACTTAAGGTTTGGTTTTTTTAATTGAGGAAGAGGGAATTAGGGTAGTAGTGTTTTGGAATTGGATGGAGGTCGAATTGAGGTTTGGATCGAGTATTGGTGAATTAGGGTTTCAGAGTTTTAGTTGATGAATAGGTAAGTAGGGTAATGGGTGGGTTGGGTCAATAAAATAAAAATAAATAAAAAATGCTTACCTAATTTTCACAGGTTGACTCTACAGGTCATAGACTCGCCTACGACTTATGGAATTAACTCGTGGGTCATTATATGTGAATCAACAGGTTCTGTTTGATTCCCACAAGTTGGACCTAGAGATTTTCGACATAGTTTTGTGATCTAACATTAATTTCTGATTTCAGTAAGTGGAATCTACCAGTCGTGGACCTAGTCTATGAGTCGTGGATTTAACTTCTGTGACATGATCTGTAGCAGTCTCGCCATTCTAATTTCAACGAGTTAGGTCCATGATTTATAGACCTAGTCCATGACTCGTGGACGTACTTACCTTGTGTTTTTGTCTTTTCATCTTTTCCTTAGTCCAATTAGTCCTTTCATGACTCAATACCATATCTCTATTATGGCGAACACAACCCAAGAGGCGCTTGATTTAACATTGTTGCATGACATGGCTATGTTGGGTGCCCAAACTTCACCAACAAACCGTGGGGCCTCTCATGAAGTGCTTGATTAACTTCGTGGTATGACTCGATTTGTCTTTGTTTCTCAAGGCCCCTTTAAGTCCACAACACAAATCAACCTAGGATCATTGTTTTCACCCATGTAGTGTTTCACCCCCTTACTTTAAACTCTTTCCATCCTTATTTATATGTTCGATTGTGTCATAAAGGAACACTGTAAATACTCTGTATGGGTCATTCCATTTCGACCATAAGTTTCTAGGAAATAGCATCAACCTTGAATTAAACAGTAGTACCATGTCACTAGCATCACCCATTACTTCAAATGCCAAGGTCCAATTTGGAGACACAATAATGGGGGCCGAAACCAACTTCTCCTTCAGACACTCGAATTCTTTTTGACATGCCTCATCAAACACGAAATTCACATCCTTATCCAATAATTTACACAATAAATTGAAATTTTTACAGAAGTTCTTAATGAATCGTCTGTAGAAACCAGCATGGCCCAAAACACTACGAATGCCCTTCACTGAAATTGGTGGGAGGAACTTAAAAGTCACCTTAATCTTTAACTTGTCAACTTCTATACCCTTCTTAGAAATTTTGTGATCAAGCATTATTCCTTCTTTAACCATGAAATGACACTTCTCCCACTTTTGTACCAAGTTACATTCCTTACATATTCTCAAAACGTTGGCAAGGTGTTCCAAACAATCATTAAATGAGTCACCCACAACTACAAATCGTCTATAAAAACCTTAATAGTAAACTTCGCCATGTCAAGAAAGATGAACAACATACAATATTAGAAAATGGTGGGAGCATGGCATAAACCAAACGACATCTTTTTAAAAGTAAATGTCCAATATGGATAAGTGAAAGTGGTATTCTTGTGGTCTTAAGGGGAAATTGAGATCTGATTATACCCCGAATAACCATCTATAAAATAATATGTTCCATCCTTTACTAACGAGATGGTCCAACATCTTGTCCATAAAAGGCATAAGAAAGGGATCCTTCTGGGTTCTTGATTTTTAGCTTTTTGTAGTCCATCTAGACTCTCCATCTGGTGGCTGGCCTCGTTGGGATAAACTTATTTTTTTCATTGAAAATCACAATGATTCCACCCTTCTTTGGCACAGATTGGACTAGTCTCACCTATTTGCTATCGGTAATCGGATAAACTATAATGACATCCTACCACATAATGATTGCTTTATTCACAACCACTTACATATATGGATTCAATCTACGTTGGTTCTTAATGCTAGGTATGCAATCAAGATCAAGTAGGATTTTATGATACAAATCCCGGGTGGAATTCTAATAATGTCAACAATGGTCCATTCAATGGCCCTTTTGAATATCTTTAAGACAGACTCTTAGGCCTTAACCTTCCACTCCAATAAATTAGCTGCAATGATTAGTGGCAAGGTATTTTCGGCCACCAAAAATACATAACACAAATAAGAAAAAATGGCTTTTAACTCCAAAATAGGAGGCTTCTCAATAGATGGTTTAGATGGCGGGGTTGCTCTATTCTTCAGATCAAGATCCAACTTCTTTGGTGCATAGTCCTTGAACCCATACTAACAAGTACACTCACCATCTCACGTACCCATCACTGTCAAAATTCGTTATCACTACCACAAGTGCCACAACACTGAGTCTCTCCTCACTCAAAACTATCAACTCATTTCCACGTATGGTATCAATCACAGAGGCCACATGCATATCCTTGGGCTATTTCATAGATTGGCATACATTAAAAGTGAATTACTCATTATTCGGTTAAGCTTCATCTGTCTAGTCTCTATATCAACCAATGCCCTACTAGTAGTAAGGAAAAGTCTTCCCAAGAATATCGAGACCTCAAAGTCAACCTCACAATTAAGAATCACAAAGTCAGTTGGAAATATGAAAGATGCTACCTTTTTTTATCAACATATCACACAAGATACTTACCAAATTTTTTACCATGCGATCTGCCATTAAAAGTCTAATAGAGGTTGGTTTAGGTGATCCCAACCCCAATTGTTTGTAAACAAATAGTGGCATCAGATTAATGCTAGAACCTAAGTCACATACGACCCTTGCAAATTTGAAGATCTAATAGTACAAAGAATAGTGAAAGATCTCAAATCTTTCTTCTTCTCAACTAGAGAGAGAGAAGCAATTGCACTATAATGGTACACTTTATCCACCGACTCCAAACTCCCTATTCTCTTCTTAGTCGCTAAGTCTTTCATGAACTTTGCATTTCCCAATATTTTTTCAAGTGCTTTCACAAGAGGGGTGTTCACATATAGCTCTTTCGTCATATCACACTGTTCATAGTATCATGAATCTCTCTAGGAATGTCCATCCTACTCCATCGTGTTGTGACCAATTAAGACAAGAAAATATATCTCTCCGACTTCTCCAAAGCATAAAATTTTTGCCACTAATCCATGATATGTTCCCTTACTTTCATCTCAATCCCCGCAAGAGAACACACCACCACCATGGTCCAATTGAAGTCTATATTGATAACATTTCTCAAAAGATGAATCCTCTATGGCACTAGCTGTAACCACACTCTAGTCTAGACCAAAAAAATAAAAACTATTAGTTTCCTGAATGCTAGACCACTTCATCTCACTAGCCTTACCTTTTGGCACTAAGACTCGAGCCGTCCACATCAAATTTGACTCTCAGATTTTATTTCAAAGTTAGCATTTGAGGTGTTTGGAACCCCCAAGGTATTATTAATAGTGGCAACATCCACCAAACTTTCTTACCCCTAATGCAATTGGTAGGGAGAGGCACGAACCATTCCACGATCAAGAGTAAAGCATATAACTCCCAAACTATCTCCATGTTGTATTATGAAACTTGTTAGGTTAGCATATCCTACTCGACAACTTTCAGATGGTCGTTAAAAGTTTGGTAACTCATGCTACACATTTGATACAAGTTAAATTATCTTCGGACCTTTGAATGAGATACATTTGATGCTCAAGGTGTTTCATGACTCCATAGTGCTATTAAAAGATGCAACATGGATGAAGATTACCATTAAAGAGGGTCAAAGGACTTTGACAAGGTCAAAGGAGTGCAAAACTGGGATCAAAAGCCCCTTGGAAGGACATGCGCCCAACGAACTTTGGATCTACCTTTGATCCACTCTAGCATTTTAAGAGCAGGTCAAAAGAACACTTAGTAGACCTTTTTTTGCATTTGGGTCACTTTAGGGCCCTAATTTATGTAATATTTAGCCAAAGTATAAATACTTGGTAGAGGCTTATTTTTCTTAGTTAGTTTGTTGATTGATAGTGATGAATTCATGAACCTCCATTGGAAGTGTTTGAGAGCTTGGAAAAGCGAATATTGGCTGTTGATTAGAAACGTTGGTTGTAAGGGAGATTCAATCTCCTTTGCGATCACGCAAGAGTTAGGTGCTATTTGATAATCTTTAAAAAAGGTTTGTGGGTTTGATACACCCTTTGATTGCCATTTTGTTATCATCTTTGTGTCTATCTTTCTATCATTGATATCCTATCCCTATATCTTACCTTTTCACGTTTAGATTCGAGTTTTCATGAAGAGAATCGTATCATTTGGTATAAAAACTGAGCTTGATTTCATTCTTACGAAGTCAATTCTAGGTTTGTTATCTTGAAAATCAATAAAAAAAGATGTCAAAATAAAAGATCCTAAAAAAGGTCACTATTCACGTTTTTGTTCTTAGGTTAAATTTTAAGTTTTTTATTTTCATATTTTCTTGAGTTTTTAGTGTTAGATTTGTGTTCCCTAACACTAAAGGAGTCTAAATATCAAATTTGAGCTAAATGAGAGCTTTATTGAGTGTTCTATCCTTATTGAAAGCTTGGGTTGAACTTTGAAGATTTTGAAATGGATTACAAGAGCTGAAGTTTTTTGTGAAGAATTTGCGCTAAATGATGTTTGAAATGAGTTCAGACAGTTAAAAAGTGCTTATATTCAAAATTTCAACTCATTCCGAGCTAAGGTGAAAAAGTTGAAAATTTTTGCGTTCTTGGTGTTTACGGAAATATTCATATCTTCAAGATGAATTTTTAGAAAAATGTTGGTGTTTGATCCTCAAAATAGAAGGACAAAGAGTGTAAAAGTGTTATTATTTAGAATCTTCAAAGTTTCCAAGAATATTCCAAGAGAAGAGAACAAAAAAGGGACCACAACAAGTTCATTTTTGGCCCCTGGTGCAAGTTGGTAGCTGAACTGCGTCCAAGCTACCTTGGACCTGCGTTGGAGATGCTGCATCAGCCCAAAGGCAGCTCAACCCGGTGCCTTATGCTCCTGGTCTGCCCTTGTGGTGTGCTGGACCTGCTCAAGCAGGTCAAAACATCCCCTCTAGCGTTTGACATGCATTGGGGTGCGACTAAGCTGTTTTGGTTGATCCAAAAACACATTTCAAAGCTTCTTAATTCCCTTTATGCTCAAGTTTGATTTATCTAGTTTCATTTCTTTATTCTTATTCATCTTTTCTTTGATTCTTAGCGCTAATTAGCAACTACCTTTGATTCTTCTTTCTAGTTTTTATTTCATCGTAACTTTATGATTCAAGTTCGTAAGTATTTTTTTTATTTTTTTGAATCATTCAAACATGAATCCACTCACTGCAAAGTAGAGATTGACATCTTATTGTCCACCGGATTATAAGCAACTTTCAACATTCACTGCTACAATTGTGAGGATTACAAAGGTGAGATTTTTACGAGTGTTGGTGAGGAGCTTTTACCACTAATCTTGTTTATTCATTTTGTAGGTACAAGATGATATAAGGAAGTATGTGTTTAATAGCTTCGGATGGTTGTAACTACGACATAGGAGAATATGATTGTGGTGAAGATAGTTATGGCTACGAAGAAGATAGAGATTATGGAGGCTATGAATATAGCCATGATCCAAAGTTGGATGAAAATTAGAGCTACTATTCCGAAGGAGAATGTGAAATGAATTGTGATCCCAGTTCTTATAGAGAGTATGGAGATGATGAAGATCCTTGTGATGGTTCTTATGAGGAAGATGGAGCATGTGAGGAGTATTACACTTCTGACTTCGAGCCTAGAGGTGATGTAAGGTATAAGCCATTCATTTACAAATCTTATGAGGATCATGGTAAGAAAGTACGTGAAGATTGTGAAGTTTTGTATTCCTCATCTTGTAATACTTCTTATCAAGGTCAAAACGATGTGAATGGTTGTGCTAACTATAGTAGAGGTTGCTCCATGGGCATTAAAGAGCGTGCATCGCCAAAATCTAGGGGTACTACATCTTACTCTTCTTATCCTAGTGCCCAAAAGTATAAAAATGGGAACCAAGGTAGATATGAAGGGTAAAGTAGGAGTCAAGATCTTCCTACTCTCCCCATCTTTATAAGAGAGTCGGCTCTTCAAGAATATCTTAATTGGGAATGAGAGTGTGAAAGGATCTTTATGGATTATGATACGAGCAAGGTAGAAAGAGCTATGTGTGTCCTTAAATATATTCAAGGTCCGACATCATTATGGTGGGTATTAAAAGAAAGTTCGACCAAACATGGAGTGTCTTGAAGGAACTCATGAGGGATGCCCATGTACTAATGGGGTATACAAAGCTTTACAATGTTGATCTAAAAAGAAATGTTTGCTCTGAAAAGGTAAGCATTTGTGGGGTTCCGAGATGCCTCCTTGTGCTGGATGATTGGTTCTATAGAAACTACATCATCCCACCTATGGTTGACCATCTAGGGTTACCTCGAGAGCCTCTACTTGTTCCATACTTCTTGTAAAGGTATAGAGTTTCCGAGAGAGTGGAGGTTTCCTTCACCCGATGTGGGTACTATGAGAAAATTTGGTGTGACATCTTCCCCTAGGAACATGGATATTTATGCTTAGGTGTCAATTGGTTTGCACGACATTGAGTTTCAAATGAGCAAAATTGACCTAAGGTTGTAAAATACCAATGGGTAAATCATCTCTTTCCACTCATTCTTCCCAAATCTCGAGGAGATGTGACCACTTACTCCAAGCCTAATAAAAATGAGAGACAAAATATTAAGAGGAGTAAGAGAGTGCAAGGTGGCAACATAAGAGAGAAAAAATGAGAGGTTGAAAGGAGTGAAGGGGGGTGGGGATTTCCACTAAATCAATCTAACATTGTTTGTCCTTCTTTTAGTAAGGACATGTGTGTAGGTACCAACGCGGCAAACGAAGGAGAACAAGCGCCAAAAGAGAAGGTTCTCTTTGAATATTTGACAAGGGAAATATTAGATTCTTCCCAAGCTTGTGGAGAACCTTCACACCAAGGTAAACAAGAATATTCTCAAGAGATTTGTAACGCCGCGAATCGGGTACCCGGAATGCTACACGGTGCTCATAACCCCGAAGGACCACAAGCTAACCCAGGACTGATATCTGTACCTGTATACTACATGATATACTATATAAATGTGGAAATGTGAACTGAAAGGCTATAAGGTTTAAAAACTGTAACATAACTGATAAATCATAACATATAGATGGGGTATGAAATACCCAAAACACTTAAATAACTGTCTGAACATGATAGTCTAAAATGCCTCTAACTGACTGAACTTTCTGAATAAGGAGTTGATGGGACATGTCCCCAACTAATAAATTAATTAATGAGATGATAAAATAATGATCATGTCCTCGAAAGATGAGGACTCACTGCTACTCTGACTGCTGAGACTGGGATGCTACTGATGCTCAGGAGCTTGTGCTTCTGAACCTATGGTATAAAACACCCTAGTGCAAATGCGTCAGTATGTTGAATGTACTGGTATGCTTGTGAGGTAAGCTGAATGCATGGGGTTCATATGCATGAACAATACTGACTAATATGAACGTGAGAATACATGCATGAATACATAGTAACTATATCTGAGATCATGATAACATGAATTTACTAATAACTAACATGACTGATAACTAAGTTCTGATGACTGATATAACTGATAACATAAGTGACTATATCTGACAGTCTTGAATCTGATAGAACTAGCTGAGTTCCGTACTATTCTGAGCTGACTGTATCTGACAGTCCTGAATTCTATAAAACTATCTGAGTTCTAATACTGAAACTGAATGACTGTATTTGATAGTCCTAAATTATGTAACTGAGACAGTGGAAAGTAGTTATCTAACTGACATACCCCTAATACGCCATTATGGCTGAGTTGGGGTCCAATCTGTAACCCCAATTGGAAGGGTGTCAATACCGCGCCACTGGTAAGAACAATCTGTGAGTAATCCTCATATAACAGATAACTCTAGTGAGAACAGTGGGAACCCTCATATAGCAGGTTAAGCCACCTCATCTACCCTCATATAACATGATATGATGTCTCAACCTACGCTGGCTACGTAGTTCTGGAACACAAAGATTTCTTCTAAGAATTACACCCTCATATAACAGGCGAATTTCCATCCTTGGATTCACTAGGTGCTAATTTATACTCCTATCTGAATACACACTGAACATGGATTACTGAACTGAACTGGATTGAATTAACTGAATTTTGTTGACTAATGGAATAGTACTGAGATTACTGAATTACTGAGATTTCCTGAGTCACATGACTGGCTGAGATCTATGGATCATGGCTTGACTGAGGATATCATGAAAATATGACACTAAATCTAGGTACACAACTATATTTTTTGAGTACAAGTACCCCCAAAACTCGATGGAAGGAAACTGATAAGGCATGACATTCTTGAATACATGACTAACATCAACAATCCATAATACAATAATTGAAGTTATTTCATGGGTATTTGATTATCATAACTTGGTACATGAATACGATAACATGTATACATAGCATATTTTCATAAGGCTAACTCATGAGCAATTCAACAAACAATTCCAATACAAAAGAATAACATGGAAGTCATTTTGGATCACAATTTAGCTATAGTGCATAATCTCTATCCTCCTAAGCATTTTATCAAACACCTTGCATGCACCCTTATAGCATAGGCATAATCATCAAATTGACACATTATAAATAACTCAATTTATGGATTTCACTCACTTGCTAATGTAGTTTCATGAAAAACACATAAATATGCCAATTTGGGAATCATATAACAAGATACATATGGTAACAACCAACCCACAACATAAATATCACGATTCATAATTTAAAAATAGGGTTCTTGAGCTTTATGGATGAAAAGAATCCATAAATCAACATAACGCATACCTTATTATTGGTTTAGCGAAGATTAACGGAGAGACTTTCTTGAAATTGAATCCCCAATTGAAACCCTATCTTGTTCTTGAGAGAAAATTGAGAGAAACTAGTTTATTTTGGGTTCCAAATAGCTGAATCTCGTGTCAAAGGGCTTAAATAGGGGTGGAAAATTGACCCTTTTAACCCTGGATGTGTCTTTTAATTTCAGTAAAAAAATTTTGAACTGGACCCCTGGCGCGACGCAGTGCTATCACACCGTGTCACTGGAATTTGACAATTGGAAAATTGGGGGATGGTGCGACGCGGAGCCATCGCGTTGCCACTTCATTTGAGACCTGGAAGTTTGGCATGACGCGCCACTATCACAGAAACCCTAATGGAATTTGACAATTGCCATTTTCTCTTGTGGCGCGGTGCGCCACTAACTAATATGGCGTTGTTTTACGACGGAAACTTAAAATAGTCATAACTTCTTACTAGGTTATCGGATTTAGGTAAATTTTATATTGATGGAAAGCTTATTGAATTTTCCACATAAATAAAAGTGAAAATCTTAAAAATTCCTCATGGAATAAACATCATTCAATTTAGAAAGTAATACTAGATATTTTTGGAACGAAATTAGTTAGAAAACTTCGGGGTATTACAAGCTTCGAGGTAACATATCTAACTTTTGCACTTTAGTACATGTGAATGATGAATGTATGGCTAGTAGACCATTGAGTGTGAGTAGTAACTTGCCTACATGTGAGTCTCATGATTCTTTACCACTTGTTGATGATGTACCCATTGAGAGTGTAGATACACTAGTTGATCCTTTTGATGATCGGATTGGCTTTTTTTGTAAGATCAATTTTAGTCCACCTAGTGTTGAAGCCAGTGTGATGAATGGTGGTACATTGTATTGTAAAATTTGTGTTGATCAACTTGTGTGTGAAACTAGACCACCGCTTGAGGATGTTTGTGATGTGATTAATAAGCTTTAAGTGAGTGATGATGTTAAAAATATTGGTCAATTAAATAGGAGTGATCCTTTGAGCATGTCTCTTAATAAAGATACTATTGTTTGTTTTGCTCATAAGGACGATTATGTGTTTGAAACTTCTTCGAGGCTTGATAGTTGTATTTCTTAGAGTGAACTTATATTTTCTAATTCTTCCTTAAGGATTGATCCTTCTCTCTTTAAGTACAATATCTTGTTTGAAGATGATGAAATCACTTCTAGTGAATTACCTAGTGGCGTGGATAATGTTGATGTTGTAGCTCATCTTGAGGGCTATATTCCATATAACAACCCACTATGGTGCGTTAACATTCCTCCTAAAGATGGAAATCCCTTCTTGAAGATGAGAGTACTCTTGAGGGAAAGAAATGTGAGGGATTGGAAGGTGGTCTTTGTGTACCCATTGGCTACTCTTTTTTGAGTGTTCAAATTCTTGAACATACCCTTGATAATGTTCTTCGGCATCATAATGAGCATGTTCTTGAGGACACCTTAGATGAATCAATTTGCATGACACCTTAGATGAAGTCAATTTTCATAACACCTTGCTTTACTCTCTATTTGCTTTTAAAGATGCTTATGTTAGTGTAGAGAATATGTCCTTTTGTTTTGGTGATGCCTTTTGAGGAAAAGAGTGTAGCCTAGACCCTTGTCTGTGGCCACTCTATCCATTTGACCCCGATGACAAATTTGGATGTGGTAATTATTATACACCCAATTTGGTGCTTGGTCAAGATGACAAGCAAAGTTCGAATAAGTATGTCAGTATCCTTCCCTATGATAGAAATTCTTTCTTGGGGATTCATAATCCACTTGATGGACCCGTATTGTGTAAGGAAAAGATCCCCAACAAAGATGCGAGCTCTTTAAAGAAGGGGAGCAATGAAAGGATTTGAGGGAGTTCACCAAGGTGTTTTTTCATTCTTGACGAAGGTTTCATTACTTGTAGGTCAATGAGTGAGTCTTCTCTTGAAAGCACTCTTGTTGAACCCAATTTATGTGATACCCTTCTTCACCACTTGTGTAAAATTGAGAACTCGGAATTAAAATAAGCCAATATATGAATATAGTGACCAAAATAGGCTATCTATCTAATAAGTTACCAAAATAGGCTAAACGTAATAATTTATTATGTTTTATACTTTTTTAACGGTTTGATAAAGAAAGTGTACAGTAATTTTTTTTTAAGCAGAACGTAATAATTTATTATTACGTAACAGTTTGATAATGAAAGTGTACAGTAAAAGTTTTGTAAAACGTAATAAACATGATTTTTTTTAAAAGTCAGTGTATTATGACATCACCCCTTTATGTCAAATCATGTAAAACGTAATAAATTATTACGTTTTACAAAAAGTTATGTAAAACGTATTATTACGTTTTACATAATTTGACATGGGTGATGTGATAGTACATAATTAAAAATACTTACTGGTAATACATTTAAATTTGGTATAAATTAAAGGCAAAATGGTTCGATGGATCCTTGTACTATGTCGGTTTTGTAATTTGGACACTTCTACTTACATATTTGTCATCTGAACCCCTGAATCCACTAAAAAATAATATTTCAAACCCTTTGACCGTTGACTTGGCGTATGTGGCATTAAAAGGGCTGACTAGGATGAGGCGCGTGCCTGGTACAAGTGGGGGTCAATTTTTGATCAATTTATATTAAAATAATTTCAAAAAATTAAAATTAAAAAGGTCCTTTTTTTCCCTCCATCTTTTTTAATTTAAAAATATTTTAAAAATAATAAATTTTAAAAATAAATAAATAAACCCCTTCCCCAACCCCCAACCCCCGTTCAGCCCCGCCCTACCCCACCCAAGCCCCCGTCCAGCCCTTCCCCACCAACCCCAGCCCCCGTCCAGGCCCCCACCCCAGCCCAACCCCGTCCAGCCCCTCTCCATCCACCCCAACCCCCGTCCAGTCCCTCCCCACCTACCCCAACCCCTCCCTACCCCACCCCAGCCCCGTCCAGCCTCCTTCCCACCCAACCCAGCCCCTCCCCCACCCTCACCCCCACCCCAGCCCCATCCAGCCCCTCCCCATCCCTCCCAAGTCCCCCGACCCTCTCAATTAAAAAAATCTCTCTCAATTCAAATCTTTTCATTTTTTTGAATTAAAATTTAAATTTGAAATCTTTTCATATTTTTTTGGATTAAAATTTAAATTTGAAATCTTTTCATATTTTTTGGGGATTAAAATTTAAATTTGAATTGAAAGTGAGTGATAGTGGATATTGAAAAATTAGTGAATTTCATGAATTAAGCTTGAAAAATCTAAAAGTTTTTGTGAATTTGTTAAAGATATTCAAATTTTAAAATAGAAAATTCATTATGTTTATATATATGAATTTATACTTAAAAATTTAAATTAGTTGGAGAAGAATTTTAATTACTTGGAATGAATTTGATATTTAATTTGTGAGCAAAAATAAAAACATGATTATTTAAATTTTTCTACAATTTATAAAAAAAAATTATTTAATTAAATTTATTTTAATATTTAGTTTCTTATGTATCATTTTAAAAATGACATGAAATTTAATGTAATACCTGAAAATGGCGTGGAAGCTAACGTAGGAGACGTGGAAGCTAACATAGTAGCCAACGTGGCGAGAGTTGTTACACTCACCCAAAAAGTATTTAAAATATTGCTTTTTAGTGGGTTCAGTGATCCAGATGACAAACATGTAAGTAGAAGTATCCAACTTACAAAACCGTCGTAGTACAGGTATCAATCAAACCATTTTACCTAAATTAAAACTTTATAACATTTAAACTTTGTTATCTCCATGCTTGACGAAATCGCATGGCTATTGAACTTGGTAATCCTCTTTTACATATTCTTGAAACTTTTTGTAAAGTTTTACTTGATCATATGTGCACCAAGAGATCATTTGTAACCCAGTTAACTATCCTCCTTATTTGTTGTAAATCCAGTTAACTAGGGAATATTAAATATATGTACAACTATCAATAGTTCTTACATCTAGTATCTTAGTTGAAAATGGAGTTTAGATGAGTTCCCCATAATTATCCTTTTAAGTCTCCTACTTATCTTTCTTTTCAATTTTGTTTTCTTAATTTCCTATAATGGCAAAGCTTCAAGAACATATCTTCAATAGTATTTTACACTTAAACCTCTAATAATCAATTTTATATTTAACCTTTGAAAAGATGACATTCGCATATCAACATGTAGTGCAGTAAGCATTTTTAATTATGTACTGCCACATCACCTCTTTATGTCTAATCAGATACAAAGTAATAATTTATTATATTTTATATGATTTTACATAAAAAGGTGATGTGATAATATAATGAGTTTTTTTTAAAAAAATTATATAATATAAATTTTTTTATAAAACATAATAAATTATTATATTTTATTAAAAAAATTTATAAATCGTAATAAATTATTACGTTTTACTAAAATTTTTTTACTGTACACTTTCATTATCAAATCGTTAAAAAAAATATAAAATATAATAAATTATTACATTTGACTTATTATAATAATTTATTAAATAAATAGCGTATTTCAATCACTTTATTCATATTTTTGGGACTTCTTGTAAAGATTGACAGGCTTGCAATGTCTGAGTGCAGTGATCGTTGGCTTAAAGTGGAACCACCTCACTGTTTTATATCTATCATATCATTTCAATTCAGTCTATATACTTAAAATAAAATTTTATTTTGCTTGTTTATTTCTGTAAATCAAGAAAGTTTTATTACTTTCTTCGTACTAATTCTAATATTAAAAAATTACATAAAAATAATAATAATAAAATTTAGAATTTCAATATATCATTAATAAATTTAGTTTGATAAAATACACCTCTAATTAAAATCTTTTAAAAAATAGAATTGGTCAATAAGGAGTTGTTTAGTGTAAGGAATAAAACAGTCGTTTGATGTAAGGAATAAAACACATAATTTTTGAATTACTTTTTAGTACTTCTTAATTCCTTATTTGGTTACAAAAGTGTGGATAACTTATCCTAGAATTAATAGTTAGTAACGGAATAAGTTATACCTCCCTTGAGGTGGTATAGTAATACTGAAATAACTTATACCAGAATAAAATATGTAAAATAACAAAAATATCCTCCTTAAATCCTTTTTTATACATTACTTTTTTACATTCATATATATATTTTCATAATTTTTAATACCTTTTTCTTCACTACTCGTTGTTTTTTTATAATATATTTTTTTATTAAAAAATTACATTATAAATATCATTTTTATTTATAAATATATTATACATTGAATTTGTTTTTCCAATGCTTATATTTATTTGTAATTTTGATTTCTCTTATAAAAATGTTGACTCCACTATTTAATTACATATTTTTAATTAAATAATCATTTGTCACTTAAAATTTAAATTTTATACATTAATTAAAATAAAGACAACTTTAATATTTTACAATATAAGAATGACATGTGATTAAATGAAGTGACAAAAAAATAAAATCTTTTTTACTAAAACAAATTTAAGCTGAAAGTTTTATTTTTTAAAATTCACGATACAATTGTGAGAATACACACACAAAAAAATTTAAGCTAAATAAGATGAAAATTTTATTTTTAAGAATGAACAAATACAGTTTGTAAGAAAAATATAAAATAAGGTAGAGGATATTTTTGCAAACAAACAACTTATTCTTAGAAATTATACAATGCATACTATTTTGACTGTGACAAATTAAATATACAATAAAAAATAATCACATCATAACTTATTCCAACATAACTAATCCTAAATAACTTATCTCCAAATCAAACGACGCTAAGAGTCAAATAATATGAAATTAAGGGATATTTCACTTATTTTCTTCTCTCCTGTGTTAGTGATTCTATTTACCAATCCCACTAATTTAGATTCAGGTGAAGTAAGCTGAAAAGTAAATCACAGCAGAAATAAATATAGAGAAAATAGAGGGGGGAGTGGACGAAGAGGAATACTAATTAATATGTAGAAGGTATTAATTAAAGTCTCTTAGTTTATGTGTAATATTCCAAAGTCGGTTAAAAGACAAAAATATATTCTCAATAAGTTGCTTTATATCACTTTTATTATTCTCAAAAACATTGAAAAACAAAATACTGTTGTCGGATAACACAAATCTGAACTGAATATTGCAAACTATAATGCACTACTATATATTTTAAAGTAGAAAAAAATGTTATTCTGCACAGCCTTGAGATTCTGCTATCTTGAGACTCTTTCTAGCTAGCACTTGAGAATAAAGGTGCACTGCCTGTCCAATACTAGAAAAATCATTTTAACACTTTTGATAGACTCCAACTCACAATTTTAAAATTTGAGATGAAAAATTCTTACGATCTAAGCAACTCCTCTTGTTGGATTTGCTTTTGGTTTGCATTTAAAAAAGAGTAATAGCTTTTTGAAAGTCTTTAAACTAAGGTAGAAATACTAGCAAAATAATTCGGTTTATAAAAATCTGTTGCCATCAAAATCAGCTTAAAAAAATTAATGGACTAAAAATTCTTTTTGGATGCCTAGCATGAGAAGGAATTTACCAAGTTACACAACAAGTATTTTTTTTGTTTCTTGTCTTAATTTTAAAGATTAGATTGTGTAGAAATTTGAGAAAAGACATCTTTTCTTTCCGAACTTGTCGCCACAACTCACTTTAACACTTAAACTTAATTTTCGTTTATTTACCCCCCTTAACATTTTTAAAGTGAATTATTTTCACCCCTCAAAACTGAATTCCACTCTCACGACGGAGAGTGCGCTACACACGCGCCACGTCATTGCCAAATTAGTGCCACATCAGTGTCATGTCATTTGCCACGTAAAATTTTTTTTTTTTTTTTTAATAATCCCACACACTAACTTTTTATATACTATTTTTTTATATATATAAAATATATATTATTTATATATATATATATATATTTAAAAGAGTATATTTTTTATAAAAAAATATATTTTATATAAATAAAATAGACCCACCCCCTTCCTTTTTCTTCTTCACAACCCCCACCCCCTTCGTTCTTTCACAGCCCCCACCCCACCCCACCCTAATTCCTTTTATTTTTTCATTAGACAACAGCCCTCGTCCCCTCCCCTTCCTCCTTCTTCTTCTTCTTCACATAAAAGCACCACTTTTTCTATTTCTTTCACCATTACCATAAGCTTTTTCAATGAATTTTTTTCTTCATCAAATGCAAAATTAACTTGAATTAGCTTGACCAAATCCATCAATGAACTAAATACAAGTACATGATCGCAAAAACATATCAATACACAAAATCTCAAATCCAAATTCTTTCACATTAATCAAAACCCAAAATTCCAAAACTCCTAAATTTTCAAATTTTTACTCAAAAATGTCTACAGAAATGGAATAAACAGTCCGAAATTCGAAAATGGCATAGATGATATTCGCATAACATGAAATTCTTGGCCAAGAATCAAACTTGTTCATCAATCTTGAATCCTTTTTAATTGTCGAAAAATAAAATTTTGGATTAATTAGGACTTGATAGGAAGGGAATTACGAAGAAACGGGGTGGGGTATGAAGAATATGAAGAAATGGAGTGTTGGGGGGGGGGTGGGGAGGGGGAAGGGGAGAGATGAAGAAGATAAAGAAAGGGAGTGTGGGGGGGGGGGGTGGGAAAGGAGAGTGATGAAGAAGATGAAAATGTCTTCTATGAAGACATTTTTCTTTTAATGTTATATATATATATATATGTGTGTGTATGTATGTATAATAATAATAATAATAATAATAATAATAATAATAATAATAATAATAATAAAGTGGTCTTTTAAAAAAAAATAAAAATTCACTTGCTTTTTTTTTTTGCTACGTCAGTTAGGGGGAATTTAATTCATTTAAAAGTTGTTAAAAGCGATAAATAAACGAAAATTAAGTTTAAGAGCTAAAGTAAATTATGATGATAAGTTCATGAAAAGATGTTTTTTCTCTAGAAATTTTGATGAACAGGAGAAAGGGGTATACATTAGCTTGTGAAGTGAGCAAACAGGGAATTAATTCTCAATTAATTAATCATTTAGAAGTTATGATATCATTCCTTAATTAGATTACCAAGTCTTCTAATATTAAGTAATTAGCAAGTAATTAACTCAATTTTGATTGATGTTGAGATGCTTATGATCTATGCCTTTTATAATCACTATTGAGTCTACCAGATGTGCTAAGCATGAATACTAGTGACCATATCTCACATTGATTAGCTTAATTATAATAATTTTATTTATTATGTTAATTACTTGCTGATCATGCGCTTTATGCGTTAATTAAGTGATGCTTCTATTATCTGAAACTTTTGTCAATGATTCTTGAATAAGACAAGGTAATCAAATTCAGTTACATGAACTTGCTTACGTACCTAATCAATTTAAATCATAGGAAAAAAAATAAAAAATACTCGAGTCTGGAAGATACTATTGCTTCTTCCTTTTTTTCCACTTCTTATTTTGACTTAAACAAAACACAAGTTGATCTAGGAAATTGTGGTGAAGAATAAAACTTTTCTTGAAGGCAGAAGCTATATATGTACTTATTAGCTATAGCTACCTTCTATAATGTTTTTCAACTTTGAGAAAAGTCTACTTTGTTTTAGTTGAGGAACTTTCTCAAAATAAATTACATTATCATATTTGACATTTTTATGATTGAGAAAATCTTTAGAAGTATTAAAACTCATGAAAAAAAATGAACTCGTTTATAGCTTTCTCTATTCACTTACTACACTAACCGCAATTTTTAAGACTAAGGTTTCAACGAGTACGATCAAATTCACATCTCGTATAATATTGTCCCACATCACATAGAATAGAAGCAACAACCATAAAAATGACTCGCTTTTTGTTTTGGTCTGTTTTAAAAAAAAATGTTTCTTTCCTTTTTTGATAATATTTTAATTTTAACTTTCTACGTGACATATTTGAGACCACAAGATTAAAAAATATTTTCGTACATTTGACATAACTTTAATTTATGGCTACAAGATTCAATTTTATTTTTTTTCTTAAATTTTGTGTCAAATTAAAATAAGTCATTTTTTTTAAAATAGAGAGTATAAATCATTAAGCAAATTCTTTACTACATAATGACTAGTAACGTCAAATGGACAAATTATATGGAATTTATTTTAGTACAATTATATTCAACGGACCAAAGCTTTATATTTACCAAAAATTCTCCTACTTTAGACTTATTCCGCAAGGCTTATCATGCAACCACGCGCACGCGTAACTGTAAATGTCATATTTCCATTAAGCCCCCAAATTTGACTTTCCCAAAATGCCCCTACACCCACACAATAAGTACCGTTTCTCCGCAAACAACATTTTTCTCACCAAATATTCCAACAATGAAAGCTGGTGGCTATTTGTTTTCATTCAAGCGGCTAAACAAGAAGCCCGTCGCCGGAACTGTAAGCTCCGCCGTGAGTTCCGCCGGAGATCATCATGATGACACTTCTCCGCCGCAGCCGAGGTCTCTGCCGTCGTCGTTGCGGTGGCGGTTCAAAAATCTGTCTTCTGGTTTGCGGTGGAAGAGTAAGAGGCTTTACAAATTACGATATTGGATCGTGGATTGCTTCCTCTTCAAGATTGTTTCTGTGTTCGAAGCCATTTTTCTCGTGTCCACTTTGGCTTTTTTCTTCCTCTGCTGCGGCTGCCATATCTAAGATAAAGTCTGGTGCAGTAAAGCTTCAGTTATATTCGAAATAATGGTAAATTAACAGCTGGGAAGTGGAAATTCTGAAGAAAAGTTGAAATCTTTATGGAAAGGGGCTTATTGTTAATACTTAATGGGGAGAAGTTTATCATTATATTTATTTTTCTTAAACTTTTTTTTCCTTTCTATTTTGGGTTGAATTTGGTTGAGGTTATTGTAATGATTGTAGAGAAGGTTAGTGGACTAATTTGAATCACTAATTAACTTAGAGATTCTTTTGTAATTTAATCTTAATCATTGTTATTCTTTTCTTCAACTACCAGTCCTAGATATCTTTACCTTGTTCTTGTCATTCCTATATCTCTCGGACACTTTTGCTTTGTTATTAAACTACTTAATAATTTACTTATTTTTTGGGTGAAAAAACTACTTAGTACTTAATTGTTAAGAAATTTGTTTAGAGTTAATTAAACTATTTTAGTATTCGTTGGAAACGAGCCAATTCATTTTTTTTTCTTCTTAGTATTCTCTCCGTTTTTATTTACTTGGCATCCTTTGATTGCGCACAAAATTTCTTAATAAAAGAAAATTTTTGTCATATTTATCAAATTACTTTTATTGAAGTCATGACTTTTTTGAAAGAGATTAAAAAGGGGAAGTGTCATATAATCGATACAAGGGAGTAACCTTTTACAATCTTCTGAAGTACCAAAAATAAGGTTAATTTCGAAGTAAAATTAGGTCTTACCATCTTATAATGATATCTAAATGTGTTAAATTTTGAAAATGGACGATAATCCAGAAAAAACAAATAAAAATAGAACAAATATTTTGGATGAGTGGAAAGGCCTTGTTTTTTCCTCGTGTTTCCCTTACAGTAATAAATTTTGCAGCTGGTTGGTGGTGGTGGAGCATGAGAAACAAATAAGCTTACATTTACAACCAACAGTGGCGGAGTGCACTAAAAGTACTCAAAATATGAACAAATAAATACATTAAAAAAAGAAGAAGGCAAAGAGCATACATTATCTACTATAGCTACTAAAATATAGTTTTAATTATATATAAATAACTTCACCGATAATTTTAAATGAACCTTTGCCCTAATTTGGCTCCGCTCATGATAACCAATGAGTTTAATTAGACATTTGTGTTACATATAAATGTTTATATTTATATCATATTTTTTTATTTAATAAAGCTAAATTATTTCCGACTTGACATAAACACCAATTTAAAAAGAGTAATCTAATATCCTAAAGGAGTCTTAACATCAACTGAAAATACAGTTGTATAGAGTATATTTATAAGTACAGACGAATGAATAACACTTCGTGCGGGGAAGTTCTATGTTGTAAACTTCTTTGGAGCTAGAAAAAAGAGGCAAAGAAGCCGGGGAGGGGGGGGGGGGGGGGGGGGGGATATTCCACTTCTAATAAGGACTTGGAGTGTTGAACCTTCAATAATATTAACAATGAAATTTCACACGTGAGTTTTGGAGAGGATTGTAGTTCTTCGATGTTTTCTGGTACAAGAATCTGTATTTTCGCAACACTAGTTCAAGTTTAAAACAAGAATACTATGAAGTACAATAACACCCTCAACACAAGATCAAAATAATCTTTCAAAGAAGTGTGTTTTATTTTTCAGAAAGTAAGATGAAACAGAAATGGACAAGTCCTTCGAATTCACGGAGTGTCCTTAAGGAAATAATTTCCCTCAAGTACCCGAGGTTGTGGAATTTTCCTCCCAGGATAAAATGGCCAAACAAACCAACTGTAGCAGTACCTCAAATAATTGGAATCTCTTCGAACTCACTCAACGATTTGATTGATCACATGGAATGTTTTGAAGACAAGAAGAGTTTGTATATTCAATTTTTTTTCATTCATTTCTAAACCTGTGGATGAAAATAGGTTTATATAGCCATCAGATGCCTCTTCTGAAAGGTGGCAATGGTTCACTTAAAAGGTGTATCCTTTGGAAGAGTCATGTCTGTTCATTCAAAACATTGTGTCTTTTTCTGAACAGCCACAACTATCTGAACAGTCACACCTTTTCCAAAATAATATGTCTTTTGCTCAAAGGTTATGTCCCTCCATTTTTCATTCACACCAATTAAACCCAACAATCCCCCACATGAATGGGGAATGACTATTCTTTGTAAAACTTTACGGACAAGTATGTGATCATCAAGCAAATACTGATTGCATTTGGATAAGTAGGTTTCCCTTTAAACTTTTCGTAGTGAACATGTATCGGATGCACTTGGTCAATCGGTAGATTTGATATCTTTGAACCGTCGAGCTTTAATGTACACCTAGACAACACATGTCACACAACCAGCCTTTTACCATTTATGGTTCTCACAGTTTTGTTCTTTTCAACCATGAACATGTCCCGATTTCATGAGAGCTTAGAGAATAGGCCTTTACTAAAATTCTCCTTGAAGCGGCTTTCACTTCACCCTCATGTAGGTGATTTCTAAACATTCAATCTTATAGATTAAACTATTTGGTCAAATCTGTCAAATTTAGATAATCATTAAAAGACTTTTCACTTTAAGTGTTATGCTTGTTTACTACACATTGTCTACATCATGAGAATGGGTTGGGTTATTGACAATGTTGAACCTGTCAGACACAACTTTGTTTGATCTCCTTGAACCTAGCTCTTGGGATCTCCAGTCTGCTAGCTAGAGTTACCGCCATGCTGATTCGTCCTAGGCCTTAAACCCATTCCCTTGGATGTCCTTTCCACTCCTTCTCTAGATAGGCCTTTTGTAAGTGAATCCGACACATTATCCTTTGACTTCAAATAGTTAACAGTGATAATTCCACTAGAGAGAAGTTCTCTAACGGTATTATGTCTTCGTCGTATGTGATGAGATTTACCATTGTACATCATGCTCCCTGCCCTACCTATTGCCGCTTGGCTATCACAGTGTATATATACTGGTGCCACTGGTTTAGGCCAATAAGTAATATCTTCCAAGAAATTTTGGAGTCATTCTACTTCTTCACCGGCTTTATCCAATGCGATAAATTCAGATTCCATTATAGAGCGAGCAATACAAGTCTATTTGGATGATTTCCAAGAGACTGCTCCTCCACCGATAGTAAGTACATATCCACTTGTGGACTTTACTTCATTCGATCCGGTGATTCAATTTGCATCACTATATTTTTCAAGTACCGCAGGATATTTATTATAATGCAAGACATAGTCTTGAGTGTATTTAATATACCCCAAAACTCTTTTCATTGCCATCTAATGAGTTTTGTTGAGATTACTTGTGTATAGACTCAATTTACTAATAACGCAAGCTATATCTGATTGTGTACAGTTCATTATATACATTAAACATCCCAATACTCTTGTGTACTCCAATTGTGAGTCACTTTCACCTTCATTCTTTCGAAGTGCAAAGCTCATATCCAAAGGAGTCTTGGCAATACCGAATTCCATATACTTGAATAATTTGTCAAGTACCTTTTTGATATAATGAGACTGTGACAATGCCAACCCTTGTGTAGTTCTATGGATTTTTATACCTAAGATCACATCCGCAACTCCAAGGTCTTTCATATCGAACTTGCTTTCGAGCATTCATTTCGATGAATTTATGTCTGAAATGTCTCTACTGATGATCAACATATCATCCACATATAAATAAACAATGACTTGGTGATTCAGAGTGTCTTTAATGTAAATACATTTATCACATTCATTTATCTTGAACCCATTTGCCAACATGGTTTGGTCAAACTTCACATGCCATTGTTTAGGTGCTTGCTTTAGTCCATACAATGACTTAATAAGTTTACCCACCTTATTCTTCTTTCCTGGAACCACAAAACCCTCAGGTTGTTCCATATAAATTTCTTCCTCCAATTCTCCATTTAGGACTACGGTTTTCACATTCATTTGATGAATTTCAAGACCATATACTGCCGCCAAGACAAGTAATATTCGAATCGATGTTATCCTTGTTACTGGCGAGTATGTATCAAAGTAATCAAGGCCTTCTTTTTGCTTGAAGCCTTTTACTAAAAGTCTTGCCTTGTATTTGTCAATAGTACCATCCGCTTTCATTTTCTTTTAAAGATTCATTTAGAACCTAAAGGTTTATTTCCTAGAGGAAGCTCAACCAATTCCCACGTATGGTTGCTTAAGATTGAATCAATCTTACTATTGACTTCCTCTTTCCAAAAGGATGAGTCCAAAGACGACATCGCTTCTTTAAATGTTTGAGGCTTATTTTCTAAGAGAAATGTTACAAAATCTGATCCAAACGTAGTAGAAGTTCTTTGACATATACTACGTCTTGGATTTTCTTCATTATGTACATTCTCACTTGGTTCATCTCGAGGTCGTTTAGACCCTCCACTAGACTGTTCATGTCTAGTTTATACTGGTAAATATTTTTAAAGAATTCAGCATTATCTGATTCAATTACCGTATTTTTATTTATATTCGGATGTTCGAATTTATGAACCAAAAACCGATATGCTTTACTGCTTTTAGCATATCCTATGAACACGCAGTCCACAGTCTTCGGTCCTATCTTAACCCTTTTAGACATAGAAACTTGAACCTTTGCTAGACACCCTTACACTTTGAAATATTTCAAGTTGGGTTTCCTTCCTTTTCATTTTTCATAAGGAATTGATTGTGTCTTATTATGAGGAACTCTATTGAGTATACGATTGGCTGTAAGGATATCCTCCCCCCACAAGTTTTGCGGTAAACTGGAACTTATAAGTAAGACATTCATCATTTCCTTCAAAGTTCGATTTTTTCTTTCCACAATTTCATTAGATTGAGGTGAATTTGGGGTTGTAGTTTGATGGACGATTCCATTCTCTACACATATTTCGGCGAAGGGAGATTCATATTCTCTGCACCTATCACTTCTTATCATTTTTATCTTTTTATTCTAACTGATTTTCTACTTCAGTTTTGTATTGTCTAAACACATCTATTGCTTCATCCTTACTATTTAGCAAGTAGACATAACAATATCTAGTGCAATCGTCAATAAAGGTTATGAAATACTTTTTCCCACCACGTGATGGTGTTGACTTCATATCACAAATGTCAGTGTGTATTAAGTATAAGGGATTGAAATTTCTTTCAACGAACTTATAAGGATGCTTTGCATACTTTGATTCCACACATGTTTGACACTTTGATTTATTGCACTCAAAGTTTGGCAAAACTTCTAAGTTAATCAGTTTTCGTAATATTTTGTAATTAACATGGCCTAATCGTTCATGCCACAAATTAATTTCAACATTCATTACATTCATCTTATAAATGCCCTCGGTGAGATAGCCTTTTTCTACATACACTTCTCCTTTGCTAATTATAATTTTTCCAGAAACGGTTACACATTTGAATTCGTTCTTCTCTAGAAGTGAAATAGAAATCAAGTTCCTACGTAATTCCGGAACGTACACGATATTGTTAAGTATCAAGACCTTTCCTGAAGTCATTTTCAAGCCCACTTTTCATGTTCCTTCTACCTTAGCCGTAAGAGAGTTAGCCATGTAGATCATTTCTTCTACTTGAGCCGGAGCGAATGACGAAAACAACTCTTTATTGGCACAAACATGGAGGGTGGCACTAGAATTCATCTACCACTCGCGAGGATTCCCCACCAAGTTGCATTCTGAAAACATAGCACACAGATCATCACATTTTTTGTTGGACTCAATCATATTTGCTTGGTCTTTTTTCTTGCCTTTCTTAGGGGCACGACAATCCGTGGACTTGTGGTCAATCTTGCCACAGTTGAAGCATTTTCCCTTGAAATTCTTCTTGGGTTGATTGCTTCCTTGTTCAACTTTCTTCATTTTCTTAGAATTGTTTTGGTCATCTTCTACAATGTGCTCCATTAATTGTAAAATTCCATTTTGACCTTCTCTCGACAGCTTTATTATCCTTTTCAATACGCAGTCGGAAAATAAGATCTTCGACAGTCATCTCCTTGCGTTTGTACTTCAAGTAGTTTTTGAAGTCTTTCCACATAGGTGGTAGCTTCTCAATTATCGCTGCTACTTGAAATGCAATCATTCACAATCAAACCTATGAAACAGTTTATATGAGTACTTAGAACATTTTCAATTCGTTCAACTAAGGTATTTTTCAAAGATGTATCTTCCGCTAGGAGATCGTGGATGATTACTTGCAATTCCTGCACTTGAGAGACAACCGATTTGCTATCTATCATTTTAAAGTCCAGGAACCTTGCAACAAAGAACTTCTTAATTCCCGCATCCTCTGTCTTATATTTTTGATCTAGTGCTCCCCACAATTCCTTCAATGTCTTAGTTTCACTGTAAACATTGTAGAGGTCGTCTTGGAGACCACTCAATATATAATTCCTACAAAGAAAGTTCGAGTGTTTCCAAGCCTCTACAATTATGAAACACTCTTTGTTCGAGGTTCCCTCGGGTAACTCAGGAGCATCCTTACTAGTGAGCCTTTGAAGACATAATGTTGTGAGGTAAAAGAACATCTTTTGCTGCCATCGCTTAAAGTCAATGCCCACAAATTTTTTGGGCTTCTCCACAGGTGCCATTGGTTGTGGAGCATTTTCTCGACTTGTTGAGGCAATACTAGTTGCCCCCCCAGTCGTAACTGTATCTTGCATTTGACTTTCGTTAGTTATTTTTTCTGTCACCACAAGACAATAAAATTTAGTATTTTCAGAATACTATTTATAAAGTTAAGCAACTTTAAACTCTTCTTCTTGTTTCTAGTTAATGATAAAGCTTTTATGGCTTTCAATCGTCAACCGAGTGATCTTTAACTTGTGATGAAGATTTTATGTCTTCGAATCTCCAGTTAAGTTCAAACGGAGTAGAAAGCTTAAAGCTTTAATCTTCAAAAACAAGTAATACAGATTCTGGGAAAAAAAAACTTTAGTGAAAAGAAAATTTCACCAAACAAGCAAAAAAAAAATAGTATTTTTTTCTTTCTTTTTCCAAACTTATTTCCTTAAGATTGTAGTTCTTCGTTGTTTTCGGGTACAAGAATCTGTATTTTTGCAACACTACTTCAACACTAGTTCAAGTTTAAAACAAGAACACTCTGAAGTACAACAACACCCTCAACACAAGATCAAAATAATCTTTCAAAGAAGTGTGTTTTATTTTTCAGAAATTAAGATGAAACAGAAATGGATAAGTCCTCTGAATTCACGGAGTGTCCTTAAAGAAATAATTCTCCTCAAGTACCCGAGGTTGTGGAATTTTCCTCCCAGGATAAAATGGCCAAACAAACCAACTGTAGCGGTACCTCAAACAATTGAAATCTCTTCGAACTCACTCAACGATTTGATTGATCACACGGAATATTTTGAAGACAAGAAGAGTTTGTATATTCAGAAAATTTTTCATTCATTTCTAAACCTGTGGATGAAAGTAGGTCTATATAGCCATCAGATGCCTCTTCTGAAAAGTGGCAATAGTTCACTTAAAAGGTGTATCCTTTGGAAGAGTCATGTCTGTTCATTCGAAACATTGTGTCTTTTTCTTAACAGACACAACTATCTGAACAGTCACACCTTTTCCAAAACAATGTCTTTTGCTCAAAGGTTGTGTCCCTCCATTTTTCATTCACACCAATTAAATCCAACAAGGACAACGTACACGCAAATCATACCACTATCTCCTGAAGATAAAGAAGTTGTTTTCGAAAGATCATTGACACAGGTGTATCAGATCGATCCGAATTCAAAGAAGCAGGAGACAGTGATTGACTCATGATTGGACATTCAATTCTAAAGAGTTCATATTAATAAGTTCCAAAATACTTAACCAAAGAGAAAAATTGTTAACAATTTGTTGGATGTGTTTAATTGATATCCTAATGCCAAACTATAGTTTTCATCAAAAAAATGTAGCTAGGCCATATAGACTACCCATCTGATAATCCAGCCTAGAAATCTGCTATTACCAAATAATGATCTCATAATCTCTAGTTCTCTACTATTTGTCACGAAATGTTAAGATAGATATTGCCCTTAAACATTTTTAGTTAAGATTGATATTATCTAAACATTTTCATAAAGGTTCCATTTTATTTTAATGAATTCGAACCTATCCCTTCCATACCAATGAAGTAATATGGCCAAACATTTTACAAACTATTTTTTGAACACTAAATTTTGGCCTAGAATAGTAATGTGGTAAACATGACCAAACTGAACTACCAAATCACATAGTTGCTTTATCTGACATGTAATTTTGCTTATATAATATATGGTACATTCAAGTAACCCCTAAAAAACGAATTATATTGGATAATTTTTACTAACCACAATCTTTCATGATCATTTTATGTGATTTTCTTGAATTTGATGTTTTTTTTTTTTTTTTAAATGTATAATTTAAATATAGCATTACATAAATTTGTGTTGATTATGACATTAATGATCTTAAACATATTCATAACATTGAAATGACAGTTGTTTTTTTAAATATTGGAGTTTAATTGTTTCAAATTTAGAAAACAAATTTTATTTTCTAGAAATAGGCTTATAAAAAAGGGTCAAAATAGTTGTATATTTTGACATTGGACGTCATGAAAATTATGACCACGTCAACTTTAGAAGTTTCTTTAAAAGAAGACTAATTATGAGATAGCTTGGACCTATTCAGCTGCCATAATTTTATATTATTTCTTGTGATATATATATATATATATATATATATATGAGGTTTACGTTACAATTTGGCCAATTGATGAACGGTCATATGCTTCATACAAGGAGTACCAAACATGCCATTTTATGGTTCAACGGCCATCTAGAAAAACAGCAAATGGCCCTTCATATGACAGCTAACTGTGACTTAAAGTTCTAAGATGCTCCATATCTTAAGTAAGCATATTTCATGGCTAATAGAAGTTCAAAAATCCTGTTGTAATGATGTGGATTAGTATTTAATTTACTAAATGATCTGGTAGTTGGCGCAAAGATTATCGACCAGACAAAATAACCTCATATTTGATGTTTAATGATATATTACTAAATACATTAATTTGTGATTAAACAGTTCAACATTTGATTGGGTCGACTGATTAGTCCAAGCAAACTGTTATATCCGTTAAGAAACGTATATATATTTGGTGAAATTTATTTTGTAAAGTAAATTAAAGTTGCCCCCTTCAAATTTAGTCCATGCTAGTCCACTAATCACCTTTTTGCTTTTCCACTCACTCGAATGTCGTACTACTAGTTTGGTTTTAGTTGTATGTTCGTTTTAAAAGAAATACTTGTGGGCGATGTAATTTTATTAAATTTAAATTCGTATAAAATTTGGGTTATATTAAATTTAAAATATATTAGTTCCAAATAAATATAGCTTATTAATATAATTGAATTGATTATTTAAGTTCAAACATCTATGGATTTAATCAAAATCTAATTTTTATTGGGCTAGTCCAATGATTTGAGCTACAAATGATGAACCCGTTTTATTAATCCCAAGATATTATCATATTCTAGAGATCCAAAAGAGTGTCATGTGTCAAATGACGTGGCATGCCATGTCAAGTGAAAGGGTCAATAGAATGATGCCACATGTCAAAATGATGCAGCAGACCCAATGAAATCAAAGCTCATAAAGGCACCACGTCACCTGAATTTGATTGGTCAAAGTAAGTCCATCTTCATCATGACTCTTCATTTTCCACAACTATAAATAGGGGTCTCATAATTCAGAAAACCCACCCCCAGAACTCTAATAAGAAGTAAGAGAAAACTCGTAGATCAAACGCCGCAATATCTCTACAAAGCTCAAGCATTCAAATCAAGATTCAAGATCATGACCTCAATATTCAAGCACAAGCTCAAAAACCCCTGAATTCAAGCACAAGTCAAGATCAAGTCCCTCAAATCAATAAATCAAGTTCAAATTCAAGATCAACCTTTAAGCCCTTGAATTTATATTTGAAAAGGTGAATCAGATGATTCATAAAGATTGTAACACTCACATATCGAAATCAATAAATTGATTGTTCCAGTATTTTATTTGTCTGGATTTATTTATTTTTTCGACTCGAGAATTTTACTGTCCAACAATACTTATGAAAAAAGATATTAATATTAAATTATATTGTTTTCAGTTGAACAAAAATGGACAATATTGCTAAATTTTGATCAAGATAATGAAATAAAACATTTTAAAAAATATATTCTATGTATAAAATAAAGGAGAAATGACTAGTTCTTGTTAAATTTCACGGGGAAAATAATTTGAAACAATTACTTAAAACAACGCCTTAACTTTTTATCATTATTTAAAATCTCATCCCACTAAACTAATTACAAAAATCCCTTTTAACTCATAAAAGTAGCTTATTTTCAGATACATCACAATTCACCTTCGCCTACTGGCCGCAAATTTCGCACAAAATTCAGGCAATGTATCCGGTTATTTTCTAAGCAAAACTTTTGATTGTTTTTATTACAATTTCTATAAATTAATTTTCGTCAATCTATTAGATCATTATGCATCAAAAGATATTTTACTCTTCAGCAATGTATCATATAAGCTAATTGTACTTTTATAACTTAATGTAATTAATATAATGTATCAAATATTTTAAAAAATAAGTCAAGTATAATGCAAACTTAATTACAGTGATGTGTCTCAACCAAAATAATTTAATGTATCAGAAACTTAAATTAACAATACAATAGTAGATATAATATTGTTGTATTTGCATATAAAGTAATATATATAAGATATTTAGCTTTTAATATAATGTATCACATAATTTTTTTACATACATAAAGTATTAAGCAAATTAAATATAATAATGTATTAGTAACCACAAATAAATGTAATGTGTCATGCAGGGGCGAACCCACTATGTTTCAAGTGGGTTCATATGAACCCATTTCGTCGAAAAATTATACCGTATATACCTATATATATAATCAGTCCAACAATATATATTTAAATTTGAATCCACTTTGAACTAAATAAGTCGCTAGCCTAGTGGAAGCGGGTTCAAACTTGGATACCCACGTCGCGAGTTCAAACCTTGATTGCAGTAGTTCATTTTATACATTTTTTAAGAGTCCTTTCTAATAACAGTATATATTTAAATTTGAAGCAACTTTGAACAAGTTAAGCTGCTAGCCTAGTGGAAGCGTGTCCAAATCCGAAAGCCCAGGTCGCGAGATCGAACCTGGATTTGTAGCACTTTATTTTATAAAACTTTTAAGCAGTCCTCTTTATATATTGAACCCACTTGGTGAAAAGTCTGGGTCCGCCACTGATGTCATGAATTGTAGTAGATATGAACTCAATGTTATTAAATGGGATAAATAATCATAAGTTTTTACATAATAGGAAAACTTATGATATTTGTTATCATAAATTATTAAATGACGTATATTATATAATTTAAACAATAATTTCTTTAATTTAGCGCATTAATTGCTCAACTGTAGGCTTAATTACCGTTTCTTTGTAGGATTATATTAGAGTTCGAAGCCTAAAGTGTTACATTTTGAAGCAAAATTTCCAAATAAGCCACTTGATTTTGGAGATAATCAAAGCAGACAAATCGTTCATGTATCAATGTTTTCCTCCAACTTTTAACAAGTGGGCCCCCTTTTAAACAAAAAATCCTAATTCATTCATATTTGAACGTTGTGCTCTTTTTTTTTTTTTTTTTTAATTAAAAAAAAAAAAACCTTTTCCTAGAACTCGTTCAAAGACAAACAAGGTACCATCTCATGGATGCAAAGCCATGCTACAACAATGCAAGTCGGATTTTGTTTTTGACTTTAATCTCATATCTTAAATATGTTACGTGAAAAAATAAAATTAAAGAGCTATCAAAGAATAAAAAACATTTTTATTGGAACATGCTAAAACGATAAATAAAATAAATAAATTAAAGCAGAGAAAGTACACCTTAGGTAAACATAAAAATAAGTGCACAACACACGTAGTCGAAAATAAGTCAAATATTATGATCCATGTTTGATGATTATAACAAGAATGCACCGTTAAAAGATGATGCAATGGATAAAATTATTCTTTTCTTAATTAAAAATTTTGATTTCAGATATTGAATATGCAAAAATATCTTGATAAGAAATGATATCCCTAAACGGATTCTACTAGATATAAATTTAAATTAGTCAGGCTATTCAGATACCAAACACTAAATAAGAAAAGAAAAAAGGATTATGAAGAATGCATTATTGTGTGTTGATGTTTGACTTTTGAAATATCTAAGCCCGTGAAGCACACCTTGACAATTGCATGTAAAATGTAGTAATTGTTATGAAGACACATGGAAATCCATGTGTCAAGTATGGATGTCATGTGTCAAATTAAGTTGTCATTTGGCTTATTTTAAGTAGGCAAAAAGCTTACTAATTCTCCACCTCTTGAAAATGTTAAATTGGATAAATTTTTATCTTGGGCTATAAATAACCCATACTTATGTAAAAAAGAATATGTGTGAAATATTAATACAAATTCTTCCTTATTTCATTACTTACACTTTGATATGTTACATATTTTTATATCACGTTATCAGCATGAGTCTCTACAAAAACTTTCAACAACAATAATGGTAAGTATTTATTTTTCTGAAATAATGTCAAGTATATCCAAACGCGAATTTGTTGCCCTAGATATATCGGGCAAAACCTACATGTTCTGGACACTGGATGCTGAAATACATTTGGATGCCATGGGTGTGGCAGACACCATAAAAAACGGCAATCAAGCATCAAACTAAGATCGGGTCAAGGCCATGATATTTCTCTGTGTTCATCTTGACGAAGGTTTGAAAATGGAATACCTCACTATAAATGATCTTCTTATATTGTGGAATAATTTAAAAGAAAGATACGATCACCTGAAGATGGTCGTCCTTCCACAAGCACATTATGAGTGGACCCATCTGAGGTTGCAAGATTTTAAAAATATAACTGATTTTAATTCTGCGATGTTTGGAATTAAATTGCAGTTGAATTTATGCGGAGAAATATCACAGATCACGATACGCTAAAGAAATATCACAGATCACGATATGCTAAAGAAAACATTCTCTATTTTTCTCGCTTCGAGTATGCTCCTGCAGCAGTAGTACCGAGAAATGGAATTTAAAAAGTATTTTGAATTGATTTCTCATCTTCTTGTTGATGAACAACATAATGATCTTTTAATGAGAAATCATGAAAGTCGACCTCCTGGTAGGCTAGTACTGCTCCATTCCCTAAAATGAATGCTGAACATTTTCACCAAATCAGGCATGACAGAAGTCCTGCCCCCAGTCATGGTCGTGGTCGTGGTAGAGGTAGATATTTTAATCAGGGTAATCGCCTTGTACTAAATAATGACCCTCAACACCAGCAATGTAAAAAGAAGGGTGAAGCTACTGAAGTAGTGCCAAGGATGAAATTTGAAAATAAATGTTATCAATGTGGACGAAAGAGGCATTGATTGCGTACCTGTCGTACGCTAAAACATCTGGTGAAACTATATAAGGCGTTCCATAAGAAAACAGATAACGATGTAGAGCCAATCTTTATCACTGAAGATAATGTTGATCCCATGAATAATTAGATGCCTCAAATTTCTTGACAAGGCCTGAAGAATATGTAAATCACCTTGTCGATGATGAATATGAAATAGTCTGATTATTTTACCAAAATCTCCTTTAATCTTGTGGTCCTAAATATGTCATGTGAAAAGTTGAAATTAAAGTATTGCCAAAAAAGGAAATGAGTCATTCTTTTTTAAACAGACTAAAAAAGAAAATAGGTTATTCTTTTTGAAATGAAGGGAGTATTAAACTACTACTTATTACTTAATTGTTAAGAAAATTGCTTAGAGTTAATTAAATTATTTTAGTATTCATCGGAAATGAGCCAATTCATTTTTTTTCTTGTACTCTCTCCGTTTTTATTTACTTGGCATTCTTTGATTTGACATAAAATTTCTTAATAAAAGAAAACTTCGTTATATTTATCAAATTACTTTTATTGAAGTCAGACTCTTTTTAATCTTTTACTATCTTCTAAAGTGCCAAAAATAAGGTTAATTTCGAAGTAAAATTAGGACTTACCATCTTCTAATGATATCTAAGTATATTAAATATTGATGAGTGGATTTTTTTCCGTTTCATGGCCTTGTTTATTCCTCCTCTGTGTTTCCCTTTTAATACATTTTGCAGCTGATTGGTGGGGGTGGAGCATGAGAAACAAATAAGCTTACATTTACAACCAACAGTGGCGGAGTGCACTAAAAGTACTCAAAATATCAACAAATAAACACATTTAAAGAAGGTCAAAGAGCATTCATTATCTAATATAGTTACTTAAATATAATTTTGATCATTTATAAATATTATAATTTTTTATCGATAAGAATTCAAATGAATCTTGGCCCCCTATCTGGCTCCATCCATGATTACCAATAAATAAAATTAGACACCTGTATTACATATAAACGTTTATGTTTATATCATATTTTTGATTTAATAAAGTTGAATTGTTACCGTATTGGCATAAACATCGATTTAAAAAGAGTAATATAATATTCTAAAGGAGTCTTAACATCAACTGAAAATACAGTTGTATAGAGTATATTTATAAGTACAGACGAATGAATAACACTTCGTGGGGGGATGTTCTATGTTGGAAACTTCTTTGGAGAAAAAGTGTCAAAAAAGGAAGGAAAAAGAACAAGGACATTCCACTTCCAATAATATTACTAGTGAAATTTCACAAGTGAGTTTTGGGAATGGTAGAGTGTTGTATATGCAGATCATACCACTACCTCGTGAAGGTAGAGAGGTTGTTTCCGAAAGATCATCTACTCAAGTGCAGCAGATTCAAGTGCAAAGAAGCAGGAACAATGACTGACTTGTGATTGGACCCTCAATTCTAAAGAATTCCTATTAATATATAAGTTCCAAAATACTTAACCAAAGAGAGAAAATGTTAAACAATTTGTTGGGTGTGTTTAACTGATATCCTAATACCAAACTATAGTTCGTCAAAAAGATGTAGCTAGGCCATAATCCAGCCTAGAAATCTGCTATTTACCAAATAATGATCTCATAATCTCTACTATTTGGCACGAAATGTTAAGATATAGAATTGTTCTTAATTTTTTTTAGTTAAGATTTGGTATTATCCAAACATTTTCGTAAAGGTTCCATTTTATTTTAATGAATTCGTACCTATCCCTTCCATATTTTAAAAGGATGGCGGCATAGTTTGCCAATGGAGTAATATGGCCAAACATTTTATAAACTATTTTTTGAACACTAAATGTTGGCCTAGAATAGTAATGTAGTAGACATCACCTAACTGAACTACCACAGCGCATAGTTGCTATAGTTGCTTTATCTGTCATATAATTTTGCTTATATAATATATAGAACATTCAAGTAAACCCTAAAAAATGAATTGGATAGTTTTTTACTTACCACAATCTTTCATGATCATTTTATGTGATTTTGTTGAATTTGATGTTTTTCTTTAAAAAAAAAAAAATGTACTATAATTTTATTTTCTTGAAATAGCTAGGCTTTTAAAAAAGGGTCAAAGTAGTTGTATATTTTGACATTGGACGTCATGGAATTAAGTAGTTTCTCCGAAATGATAATATGCTTTAAGACAACATTAACTTTAGAAGTTTCTTTAAAAGAAGACTACTTATGAGATAGCTTGGACCAATTCAGCTGCCATAATTTTATATACTTTTTCTTGTGATATATAATGAGGTTTACGTTACAATTTGGCCAATTGATGAACGGTCATATGCTTCATACAAGGAGTACCAAACATGCCATTTTATGGTTCAACGGCCATCTAGAAAAACAGCAAATGGCCCTTCATGTGACAGCTAACTGTGACTTAAATGGGTCTCCTCTTCTAGGCCCCATCCACGGAATTAATTACAAATGAATTCACGTGAACTCAATAGTTTTTTTTTTCTATACTTACATGCATGCACACAAATAAGATATGTATATTTCGTTCCATTTCAATTGGTTCATTTTGAAAATATTGACACATGTATTGTACTAAATTAACCTATACTTCATATAATTATTTAATTTGTCACTTCTTGTGATAAAGTTCTAAGATACTCCATATCTTTAGTAAGCATATTTCATGACTAATAGACGTTCAAAAATCCTGTTGTAATGATGTGGATTAGCATTTAATTTTCCAAATGGTCTGGTAGCTGGAGTAAAGATTATCGACCAGACAAAATAACCTCATATTGATGTTTAATGATATATTAAATACTATTAATTTGGGATTAAACAATTCAATATTTGATTGGGTTGACTGATTAGTCCAAGCAGACTGTTATATCCGGTAAGAAACGTATATATATTTGGTGAAATTTTATTTTGTAAAGTAAATTAAAGTTGCCCCATTTAAATTTAGTCCATGCTGGCCCACTAATGACCTTTTTGCTTTTCCACTCACTCGAATGTCGTACTACTAGTTTAGTTTTAGTTGTATGTTTCGTTTTAAAAGAAATACATGTGGCCGATGTAATTTTATTAAATTTAAATTTGTATAAAATTTAAATTATATTAACTTTAAAATATATTAATCCCAAATAAATATAGCTTAGTAATATAATTGAATTGATTATTTAAGTCCAAACATATATGAATTTAATCAAAATCTAATTTTTATTGGGCTAGTCCAATGATTTAAGCTACAAATAATGAGTCCACTTTATTAAGTTCAAGATATTATCATATTCTAGAGGTCCAAAAGTGTGTCATGTGTCAAATGACGTGGCATACCATGTCAAGTGAAAGGGTCAATAGAATCATGCCACATGTCAAAATGATGCAGCAGACCCAATGAAATCAAAGCCCATAAAAGGCATTACGTCACCTGAATTTGATTGGTCAAAGTGAGTCCATCTTCATCATGACTCTTCCTTTTTCACAACTATAAATAGGGGTCTCATAATTCAGAACCCCCTTCCCCCAGAACTCTAATAAGAAGCAAGAGAAAGTCTGTGGATCAAACGCCGCAATATCTCTATAAAGCTCGAGCATTCAAATCAAGTTCATCAAGATTCAAGATTATGACCGCAATATTCAAGAACAAGCTCAAAAACCCTTGAATTCAAGCATAAGTCAAGATCAAGTCCCTCAAATCAATAAATCAAGTTCAAATTCAAGATCAAGCTTCAAGCCCTTGAATTTATATTTAAAAAGGCGAATCATAGGATTCATAAAGATTGTAACACTCACATATTAAAATTAATAATTGATTGTTGCTGTATTTTTCTTGTCTCGATTTATTTATTTTTTCGACTCGAGAATTTTACTGTCCAACAATACTTATGAAAAAAAATATTAATATTAAATTTTATTATTTTCAATTGAATAAAATTGGGCGATGTCGCAAAATTTTGATCGAGATAATGAAATAAAACATTTTAAAAATATATATTCTATGTATAAAATAAAGAAGAAATGACTAGTTCTTGTTAAATTTCACGGGAAAAATAATTTGAAAAAATTACTTAAAACAACACCTTAACTGATACGATAAAAACTTGAAAGACACGAAATCACTCAAAAACAGTCCACAAACACACTCCAAAACAGTCCACAAATCACTAAGATCCTTGGACCGATTGGAGACCTCTCTCGGATTCACAAATACAACAAGAATACAAGGTGAGCAAGGTGTATTTCACACCAAAACAGCAATAATACGTGAAGAACAAGATGAACAAGGCACAAGATTCGGATTTAACAATAACAACAAGAACACAAGATTACAACACAAACACTAAACACGATTACAAGAAAGTAAAGGGATAGATAGATAGATAGACCACATGAAGGTATAGTCTTAAGAACCCAAGAATGGACACTCTTGGACCCTTAACACTACACACAACAATAAACCTATCTCTTACGTGACACAAGATCGGATTGCACCTCTCTAGCATCAACGTTTCTAAGCAAGCAACAACAAAAGAGAATCCACCCTATTGTTGTATCCTAGTTTCGGTTTTGGTGCCTCAAGGAGAGAGGACTTGTGTTCTTTGATCTTTCAAGATTCACAAAAATCATCAAAAACTAAATATAAAAACCCTACAATATTTCTTTTATAACTATTACAAAATATAAGTTAAAATGACCAAAAGACCCTTCAAAGAGTGGGCACCCATCTAGTGTAATTTATGGGCTGATTTGGGTGCATTTTGGGCCTCTTTTACACTTCAATTGCACATGCCAAGGCTCGGGTCCAACACGCACTCTCCTAAGTCCATATCCAAGATTATTCCCGTATTATCCTCTCCATCTTGTGAGAAATTTATCCAAAAATTCACGGCTTCACCTCGTTCAATTGGTCACTTCAAAGGAAACCTACTCAAAAAAATCCACAAACAAGTCACAAAAAATAAGTCAAAAAACAGTCCACAAAATCATGAAGAATCTGAGGACTCAATAACAACAAGTCTCGGCCAACATCTTTATTTTGAACCTCGGCTTCCTCTCCATCTTAAGCCTTGTCTTCAATATCATTCGAAACAAGTTTCCTACCATCATACAAGTATTGTAGTAGTCTCCATATCCTTCATGTTCCTTTCTACCATACACCTCTACATGGATATATTGGTTTTGGTGAAGTAGAGTTTCGGTTGAGAGGAATGATTTGGTAAGAGAGAGCTTCGGTTGTGGAGCTTGGATGGAAGGAAATTGGCTTCCAAGTCCCTCTTATTGGACTTGATCGAATTGAGGGGGAAGTAACTCATTTAGGTATCGGGTTTGAGAACATTTGTTGGCTTGGCTTATGTCTATGTCATTTAGTGGTGGTGTTGGAGAGTGGATCGTTTGAGGTAAAACTTCGGGAGTAGAAACATGAGAGTTCCTTCGGCTCTTCTTTTGATCCAACCTCTCAAGTATAGTAGACATATCCGAGCCCACTTTGTCAAGATTCACATTTTCCTTAGCTATTTCTCGGGCAATAGAATCAAGGTGGGCCAAAATAGTGTCCATTATGGAAAAGGAGTTACCTACAAAACAGAAAACACGTTAGTTGTACAAAAACATCCTCACTCTCTCTTTTATTTCTTGTTTCTCGGATCCCTCACACTCAATCTCACAAGTGTTGTAAGCTTGCTTGTACTCCGAGAGGTGTTGAGAGGTGAATCAAGTATGTACAACGACTCAAAAGAATAAAACACATAAAGAAACGCAAACACACACAAAAATACGGTTTCAAACCAACTCACAATCTAGTAATTAGTCACTAGTTTATAAGTTAGTATGGGAATCAACAAACGAAACTAAAGACACAAAATGAAACTAAAAGATCAAAATTTGAGCTTAAAAATTGTCAGTGAACAGTAATTGGTGACATGACAGTCCTTGAATGGCCTCGGTCAACAATTTTATTTTCCAAATTTAAAAGACTTGATCAATTCTACAATTCGGACTTTGATGGAAGTTGTTCAATGGAGGAAAATACAAACTATTCTTTGGAATTAAAATTTCAAGACTCAAAAGTCTTTGACTAGACTTGTACTTCTCCTTAAAACATGAACCCTTGTTTCATGGGAAAGTGGAATTGAGAAGTGGTGTAAAGTCTTTTGGTGGTTGGGGGTCTTTCAAGACTAACAATTACTTACACCTCTTTCCTTCACATTTTAGGATCTATCATTCACTTTATGTTAACAAGGTGATGAATATGGTGAAGAATTTCAAGAACACAACAACCACAACAAGAACAACCAACAACAATCTCCCAAGAACAACAACAAGAACAAGACCAACAATAAAACCACCAACAAATGGCCAAGTTTCTTTGGTGTTGTATTTTCGATTTTAACACTAGATGAAGGTTGTGATGAAAAACAAGAACACAAAAACAACCACCAAGATCAAAAACAACATCAACCAATGCCCAACAATAAGGTCACCACACAACCAAGTTAAAACAACAACTTCAACTCACGGCCACTTCTTGTTCACAACAACAACGCCAATTTTTAAAGCTCAAATCTAGATATAGACTCAATGTGTTAGTGAGGAACAAAGCTAACACTTAGAGACAACAAATACAAGTAAAAATCTCGGTCAAAACACAAAAAGAACACATTACAGATAGATTGCTATTTTTTTCTGGAATTTTTTAGTTTTGAACCCTTTTTTTTTCACTAACAAACCCAAGATTGATCTTGCAAGAATAAGAACAAGCCATGATTTGATACCAAATGATACGATAAAAACTTGAAAGACATGAAATCACTCAAAAATAGTCCACAAATCAATAAGATCCTTGGACCGATTGGAGACCTCTCTCGGATTCACAAATACAACAAGAATACAAAGTGAGCAAGGTGTATTTCACACCAAAACAGCAATAATACGTGAAGAACAAGATGAACACAACGCACAAGATTCAGATTTAACAATAACAACAAGAAAACAAGATTACAACACAAACACTAAACACGATTACAAGAAAGTAAAGGGATAGAGAGATAGATAGACCACATGAAGGTATAGTCTTAAGAACCCAAGAATGGACACTCTTGGACCCTTAACACTACACACAACAATAAACCTATCTCTTACGTGACACAGGATCGAATTGCACCTCTCTAGCATCAACGTTTCCAAGAAAGCAACAACAAAAGAGAATCCACCCTATTGTTGTATCCTAGTTTCGATTTTGGTGCCTCAAGGAGAGAGGACTTGTGTTCTTTGGTCTTTCAAGATTCACAAAAATCATCAAAAACTAAATATAAAAACCCTACAATATTCCTTTTATAACTATTACAAAATATAAGTTAAAATGACCAAAAGGCCCTTCACAGAGTGGGCACCCAATCTATTGTAATTTATGGGCTGATTTGGGTGCATTTTGGGCCTCTTTTACACTTCAACTGCACATGCCAAGGCTTGGGTCCAACATGCACTCTCCTAAGTCCATATCCGATATTATTCCCGTATCATTAACTTTTCATTATTACTTAAAATCTCATCCCACTAAACGAATTACAAAAATTCCTTCTAACTCATAAAAGTAGCTTATTTTCAACCTACATCACAATTCACCCCTATTACTTCGCCTACTGCGCCGTAAATCTCGCCCAAAATTCAGGCAATGTATTCAGTTATTTTCTAAGAAAAACTTTTGATTTTTTTATTACAATTTCTATAAATTAATTTTTGTCTATCTATTAGACTATTTGCATCAAAAGATATTTTATTCTTCAGCAATGTATCATATAAGCTAATTGTAGTTTTATAACTTAGTGTAAATTATATAATGTATCAGATATTTTCAAAAATAAGTCAAGTATAATGCAAACTTAATTACAGTGATGTATCTCAACCAAAATAATTTGATGTATCAGAAACTTAAATTAATAATACAATAGTAGATATAATATTGTTGTATTTGCATATAAAGTAATGTATAATAAGATATTTAGCTTTTAATATAATGTATCGGATAATTTTTACACATATAAAGTATTAAGTAAATCTCTCTCTCTCTATACAGATATAAAGGAGAAACATAGAGGAGGTGATGTGGCACCCCTCTATGATCTCCATTTGCATTTATCTTTTTTCTCCTTTTTTTGACATTTTTTTCTTCATTCTTTTCTTTTATCAATTTGTTTAATAAATGAAAAGATCTATTGTATTCATTATATCTAATTACATTTCATGAGTTACAAAAAAAACTTCATCCATTTGCATTCTCTATTAAATATTCTCTTTAAGTAACATGTCTTTTCAACTTTCTTTATCTAATTTTTATGACTTGAACAACCTCTATATATATACAGTGATTTATTTGGAGGACAATATTGAATTTTGTAGCCATGGTTGGACGCAAAAGAAGAAAACTGAGGTTGTAAGTTTTTAGTATATGTGTTTTTGGGCATTAGACATCTTTCTGCTTCTATTTTTTGAGCTTAAATTGATTTGAAATTATTTGAGTTGTACTTGATATTTTAAATTTATAATCATTTGCTAATCTTAATAATTTGTTTTGTGTCTTTTCATATATTTGTGATGGTATGATCATTTCTTTCTTTTCATGTATTAACACGTACAATGAATTATTCGGAGGACAATATTGAATTTTGTAGCCATGAATGGACGCAAAAGAAGAAAATTGAGGTTCTAAATTTTTAGTATGTGTGTTTTTGGGCATTAGGCATCTTTCTTTTTCAGTTTCTTGAGCTTAAATTGGTTTAAAATTATTTGAGTTGTACTTGATATTTTAGATTTACAATCATTTGTTAATCTTAATAATTTTTTTTTGTGCCTTTTCATATATTTTTGATGGTATGGTCATTTCTTTCTTTTCATGTATTAACAACTATACATACTTTAATGTATAGCATAGGAACAACTGGTAAGAAGTTGTAATTCTTATTATTGAGTACTAATACTGTTAGCTTTTTACCATGAAAAATATTGATGTGTAGTACTCCTTTCAGGCCTAAAGCAATATATCATGTGGCTCCAACGACAAAATAAATTAATGACAACAGATAGATTGAGCAAGTGCGGAGTGCAAGTAGAGAAAGGGTGTGTCTTATGTAAAACACGGGATAAAGACAGAAATTACCTGTTTACTCATTGTAATTTTGCCAGAATGCTATGAAATACGCTACTATATGATTGCAACTTTTAACTACACGGGCTTAGCATACTCTTATGGGAACAAGTCCTAACATTAAAGATGATCAACAACACTAAAGGAAGGTCAAAGCGAGCCAAAATCTGTAGAATATTTTATGTTGTATATACATATGTCACCCCCTTTCCCTAAGCCTCCAGCAATATAGATTTTCTTAGTATTTGTTTGATAATAGCATAGGAGTTATTAGAAATCGAGAGGTCTGAAGGTGTTTTGCTTTATGCTTTACATTATATTTGTATTAAAATTTATCATGAGTAGCAATATACAAAATCATGGAAGGGCCAATTTAATTATTGAACCTCAATTTGGTGTAAAGAATTATAGAATTTCACTTTCTAGGATAGTGAATATTTTTCACCTTCAATTTTAAGGTTACGGGTTCAAATCCACCATGGAAGCAAAAAGGTGAGAAATTTTAGAAAAAAATAAAAAGAAATTTATTTTACTTTTCCTTTTGTTATCTAAGTTAACCACTCAAATACTACTCCATCTTAGTGTTACTTCAGTCATAGCTTTTAGACTAACACTAATTTTCTTTCTTATTATTTTTCATGTGGTAGTTTAGGCTATAGAAAAATTGTACATTAAGATCAAATGTCAAAGCTAACTTTTATGAAAAGTGATGCGACACATTTTTCGGCTAAGAAAAGCTAGTCTTAATTTATATTTTATGTGTAAAAAATAGTCAAAAGTTACTCTTTTAACTCTCTTTATTATGTTAAACGTGTTATGTTTATAATTTTTTTTATTTCTTAATTATTGTTGAATTTTCAACAATCCATTTAATTATAATTTTAGTAGATATATACAGATTGGAGTCATGTCTAACACTTTTATCATAAGGATGAAGTCTTGAAAAAAGAAAAAAATAGTTTCGAGACTTTTCTTTTTTAAAAAACCACTCATTTTAATTAATCTCAATATTTTTGGTATCTATTTTATGATTATAAAAATGTGTAAAATCGTATCAACTGAAGAGAGAGAGAATCGATGACACAACGTCTATGGACGGACATTCTTACATGTTCACATTTGAATATTTTTAATGTAAAAATAATTTTCTAAATAATTTGTAGAAATTGAGGTTAAAATCAATTTATTTTATTCGTTTTTACCTCTTAAATATTAAAATTATACGTTACAACAACTCCAAAAGTCACGTTCTTAATCCGATACATGTTGTCTCTTTTTTTAATTCTTTTTGGTACAAAAATCTTTTTTCTTACTCTAGCTAGCTAGAACTTTAACTACTATCAATTATTTAAAATTAATATACTTAATAATATTGATGCCTTTAAAATTTCTTAATGCACATTACTCATCTTTTGCAACTACTCAATGTTCATTACCTTATTTAGTACCTATAATTATTATACAAATTTAATTACTTCAAATAATAACATATTATCAATGCAGATCCAATATGTGATCGAAGAAAGATGCTTGAGAAAGATGAGTTATAATCCAAAATGTAATAGAGTGTGGTGTGACACCTCTCCATGACCATCATTTCTAATTTTTTTTCTTTCTTTTTATTGTTTTCCTTTTTTATTCCATTCATGTTCTACCTTTTAAAAAAAGATCTAAAAATCGCCACTAATTCTAACAAAAATGTCATCCTCTATTTATTTTCAAGCATAAATTCTTTTTTTTCTATTTAAGCTAAATAAATTATTTCACATAAAACTTTTGAAAAGTACTTTTTAAAACAGTTTGGGTGTACTTAAATACATTATAAAGAGTTACTTTAATAATGTAATTATTTCGACAATCTTTCATACATCAAAGGAGAAGAAAATTTTCATTTTATGAAGTCTTGATTTGTTTCATTGGCTCCATAAAATATACAAACTGAATTTTTTTGAAAGTGGACGAAAATGATAAAATAAATAGTTGTTGACTGATCTATAGTTCTCGCAAAAAGCATTTTTTTTCATATCTAACACACTCTTGAATCGTGATATCTCCTTTAAGTCCATAAAAAAATATGTGTTCATTTTTTTTTTTGATGTCATTCAGTTCTTATAAGTTTTCCTCTTATAAATTTTAAATTAATATTAATGATGATCTATATAATATTTTTTCTCCTGAAAAGCTATGATGGTATTAGTGAATTAGCAACGAAATTAGGTGATTAGTGTCATGTATTCATTTTCTCACTAATTTTAATATTTTTATCGCAACAAGAGAGACGGATTGATAAAACTTAGATATTGCACAAAAAATAGTGAAACAATAAAGCATTAGAAGTATAGTATCTCTTTCTCCCCCTGTCAACAACCGGACATGGGCTCTTAACCAAGTTTTGTTTCTTCCCCAAAAGATTAAAATTTGAATGAAAAAATCGAATAGGAATTTTGAGAGGTTATGATTCAATTTATATATTCCTTCTACATTTATGTAAATTTACTTATATATATACAACAACAACATACCCAGTGTATTCCCACAAAGTGGGGTTTGGGGAGAGTAAGATATACTCAATCCATACCGCTATCTCCGAAGAAGTAGAGAGGTTGTTTCCGATAGACCCCCATATATATATATATATATATATATATATATATATATATATATATATTTCAAATAGAGGACTACTTTTTTTTTCGAGTATTCTTGAACTTTCATTTATTCTTTGTTTAAATTTAATTTTTTATTATTAAAAATGTAATTTCACTCAATTTCTTATTGTCGCGCGAAGCGCGTTGAGTTTCTTAGTTAAATATAATAATGTATTAGTAACCATAAATAAATATAATGTGTCATGAATTATAGTGTATCATGAACTCAATGTTATTAAATGAGATATTTGTTATCATAATACAATCATAAGTTTTTACATAATAGGAAAACTTATGATGGTATTTGTTATCATAAGTTATTAAATGACGTATATTATGTAATTTAAACAACAATTTCTTTAATTAAGCGCATTAATTGCTCAACTGTAGGCTTAATTACAATTTCTTTCCGTTCTTAACCACAATTAAAGATTTATTACTGTCTCATAAACTAATGTATTATGACGTTAACTAATGTATTATATCTGAAATTTTATGTAATTATTATAAAAGTAGGGAGAGGGAGTAATTAGGTAGTAAAGTGTTGGGATTTATGTTGTATATATATTTGTAAATGACTTGATGATTTATGCAGAATTTAATCAGTGAAGTCAAACACTCTATAAGGCGTTGTTTGTCTAAGTAAATTTTGGATGTAATAGCAAAATATTGTTGTAGAAAATATACAATATAACATTAATATCACAAATTCATTCCAAAAAATACTTGATTGTTATGACGAAATGTTATTGTAAAGAAAGATTGTCATGTAGATACTACGAGAAAAACAAGATAAAATCCGATATTATGATCCACATTTGACAATTATGAAGAATGCACCACCAAAGAATATGGTGCAATAGATCACACTAATTCACCCTGAATTAACGATTTTAATTTCGAATAAAAAAAATTTTTGGTATGAAATGTCAACCCAAATAGACCGTATACGGTGTAAATTCAGATTATTCAAATTGGACATCAAACAAAAATACAAAATAATTATGACGAATGCATCATTATGTTTCAAATTTGACTTTGAAACGTCAAAGCCCCCGTGTGATGCATATCTTGACCATTGAAAAAATTACATCACTTTGTGAGAAGTTAATTGGGGCTTGTGGAGTAATAAGTTACTCCCTCCGTTCATATTAGTTGACCCTTATTGATCTGACACACTTATTAAAAAAATATTAATTAAAAATTTATTTTATAAAATTAGTCTTATTAATTATACTTTAAAAATATAAATTTGAGTACATACATTTTATTTAGTCATTTAATGTTAAGGATAATATTGGAATAACATAATAAAATCCTCTTGATTTCATCAAAGGGATAACTAAATTAAAACAAATATTTTTAGAAAGAAGGTCAACTAAAACAAAACGGAGGGAGTAGCAAATTTCAGTTTATTACCTTTTGTGGTAAGTTATTGGAAATAAAGTTCATGAGGTATGGATAAGATTTATGTACTCCAAATTTTATTTGTAGGATTATATTAGAGTTCGAAGTCTAAAGTATCACATTTTGGAACAAAATTTCCAAATAAGCCACTTGGTTTTAGAGATAATCAAAGCGAACAAATCATTCATGTATCAATGATGCTTCTTATGGATTTTTTTTTGAACAACTGCAAAGTTACGTCGAAGATACCGAAGATTTGTGTTTTGTATTGGATAGGCATCCAAGTATTCCAAAGATGGATTCACGTTTCTTCACTTCAGCTTACTTTGGTTGTTGCATCAGGCATCTTGGAGAGAACATTCGGACCAACTATCACAATGAAAGGGTCGTGACTCTTTTTTATAGAGCAGCTAAAGCATATAGTAGAGAGAATTTTTTAGACCATTTCAATCAACTAACGGATGTGAATCCCAAGGTAGCAGAAGTTCTCGTATGTGTCGGTTTTTAGAGATGGACCCGGGCATTCTGTCCAGGAAATAGGTACATTCTTATCGATTTTAATGTCTTGTTTGAGTTACAAGTTTAGTATGATGTCGTACTAAGTGATTATTTTGTATAGGTACAATATTATGACATCAAACATAGTTGAATTGGTGAATTCATTCTTTGGTGATGAAAGAGAACTTTCCATCAAGGCTATGTTTGAAAAAATAAGCCAGAAGTATGACAAATTTTTTAACGAAAGGCGTGTGCAGTTCAAGTGCCCAAAAAAAATAATTCGATTTGTTTTTGAAATTGAAAAAATAATATCAATGAATGTCAGTTTAGGGAATAGGTTATTACCTCATAAAAAAGCAGATTACAAATTCAGTATCACCGGTCATGGTGATGTTGCCACAGTTGATCTTCAAACAAGATCTTGTATGTGTAGAGTTTTTGACTTGGACAAAATACCCTATCCACATGCTACGACAACGCTTCAAGCTCAAAACGGTCATAAATATAGAACTGAAGTTTATGAGCACTCCTCTCAATAGTATATCGGTGTAAAAATATGAAATGACATATAGTGGGCATATTACTCCGGTGCCTTGCAAAAAAATCTTGGGTTATTCCTGCATAGCTTATTGGGAGATTAATACCTTCTCCATAAATTGGCCCATGCACTATCAAATCGGGAAGAAAGTCACATAAGAGGAGGCGTGGAGTCAGAGAATCATTTTCATCAAAAAGAAACAAGTGCTCCATATGTAAGCGCGCTGGTCACAAAAGAACTACATGCTCGGATCGTAATCCACCATGATCATTGTAATTGCAGAAACTTGTATAGCTGTTTGTTGTGGACTTTTATATATTTAACTCATTATTGTGAACGTAATGTTATCATTCATTATATATAAAATATCTTTTTAATAACTTGTGCATCAATAAAAAAAGACAAAACATGAACTAAACAATAAGCAGACCACAAGTATTTTCAACAGATTACCCATTTGTGGCAACAAATGGACATTATCTGGAAGAACACAACACAGTTCCATAAAACTGGAATGTTTTCCTCCAACAGATGATAAATCTGTCGCAACAGATGGATAATCTATTGACATAAACCCAACCGATGATCAATCTATTCCAACACATGGTTCATCTGTTTAAACTCAAAAGGCAAAATTGCTATTGCTACTAGATTTAAAATTGCTCCTTACCTCCAACCGTTGATATGTTAATATGTAAAATGTTTAGAAGAAGAAATAGACTGAGTGAAAATTGAATAAGAATTTAAAAGCCAAAGTCTATTAAAATTAATTTTTTCATTAAACGGAAAATAAAATACATTAGGTATAGATTCGATATAGAAAAATTAAAATACATACGCTAAAAGAAAAAATATATTTTAATTATTATTATTATCATCATCATCATTAATGTCAGCCGGCCAATCAACTCACAACAGCAGGGCCCTCATCAGCCTCTGCATCTCTCTGAACTTCGTCGCTCTCATGGCAACCAACTGTCTCTGCAGGTCATTAACCTTCCTCTGAAGTTTCCGTACTGTGTCGGACAGAATAGCAATGTCCCAAACAGGATCAATCATATCTAAAACACGCATGAATTGACAAATGTAAAGAAAAGAGTTCAAATATAATACAATGTATCCTACAAACTGATAGATTTACATCGAAAAAAAACTTACCTCAACATACAGGAATATGCTCTTTGAAGAGAAGTTTTTGAAGATGTCACACGAAAAGAAAAAATTTAAAAAATAAATAAAGTTTAGCAGAATGAAGATTAAGAAGGGACCTATTTATAGAGGATTGAATCTGGATGTATAAGGACAAAAGGTATGTCTGTTAAGCTCTATTGTATTAATTACATTCACACTGGTGGCATTTTATTTTCTATAAAAAGTCGCGACTTTTTTATTTACATTAATACTTCTAACCTTTTCAAAATGGTTTAGAGACTTATAATAGCCGTTATTATTGTGTTGTTGTAATAGATCGTCCATCTGCGGCAATAGATTTACCATCTGTTGCAACATATAGATTATCTGTTACAACAGATGAACCATATATTGTGGATGTTTTGATTTCTTCTAACAGCTGATTCATCTGTTGCAACAGATGGAGAATTCAATTCATCAGCTGTTTTGAATGTGTTAGATAAAAAGTCACCACTACCTCTTTTTTAATAGTCATCACATGCGTGTAGATAAATAAACAATGCCTGGTCTGTCACAACAAATTTATAATCTGTTGTAACATATGGATTATCTGTTGCAACAGATGGACCATATGTTGGATGAGATATTTTGATTTCTTCCAACAGCTGATTCATCTGTTGCAACAGATGAAGATTTTGATTCATCAATTGTTTTGAATGTGTTAAGATAAAAAAGTTACGACTCTTCACACCTCTTTTTTAGCAGTCATCACATGTGTGCAGATGAATAAACAACACTGTAGTGTCTTTGATAGGGTAGGAAGAATAAGGTGCGTGCAATGGATCCACTTTCATGCATGGGAGTTATGTATTATTGATCGGTCTGCCACGACAGACACACATAAAGTGCAATGATTTTTTGAATGCAGTTTTTTACTGATTAGACACTGATCCTTCAAACAAGATCTTGCATTGTACAGTTTAGTTTGATAGGTGCGAACTGATAAGGCCGAAGGGTTCTAGGACTGTGGTGTCGATACCCTGTTACAATTTAATAATGGTCTATGCTCTTGTTTTTGTGTCAAGTTTGGAGAAGGATTCAAGTTTTTGGCGGCAGTGTAAATATCCAATAGTGATTGGACTGGTTTTAATGCGCAATGGACTTCTTAAAAGGCCTCCAAAGCTTCGCACTGCAGCAAACAATGATGGACCCAATAGAAATTCCCCTATTCCAAATTTATATGGATGAATCTTTGGAGGAGACTTTTATACAACAGAAGATTCTTGGGAGAATACCTGTGTGGGAAGAGGGGGGTGGAGAAGGCCATATATCATCTCAGACCTTATTTCAAAGGAAACGCAGGGTAGGAAGCAAGGAAATTCTAGCAAATCTGGGCAGTAAAAATAATATGAGAAATGGAGAAACTGGATGAGCTTTAAATGTGGAAGTGTATCCAAATATAAAAATCCATCAGACATTGCAAAAAAAAAAAAAGAAAAATAGTCAACAGGACTGGAGCTGGACACTTTGCTAGAGAATGCAATTAGCGAGCGTGGCCTCAATGAAGAATCTCACAAAGTGCGGGACCAAAACTCTAAGGAAGAAGCTTCGCGAGCACAGGAAACTGATACGATTGTCGGTCAAAATTGAAACCTGAACAAACAACTCCTGAATTAAAAATAAGGGAAGCCAATGTATCAATTTCTAAAGTCTAACTTGTATGTCAGGCCTTCTTTTTGTGGCTATGATCAGGTCTATGGCAGTAGAAACAAAAAGGTCTGAAGTTGAGCAGAAATCCCATGTTTGTTGTTTCCACTACCTTTCCAAAGGAGGCATGGGATGCATATTTAACTTGAGAAATTGCCACCATGGCTTGATCCCATATTTTTAATTCAGGAGTAGTTGGTTCAGGTTTCAATTCTGACCGACAATCTTACCGCCTTCCGTGCTCGCGAAGCTGGTTCGTTAGAGTTCTGGTCCTGCACTTTGTCAGAGTCTTCATTAAGTCTATGCTCGCTAGTTGTAGTCTCTAGCAAAGTGACCAGCTTTACTCCCTTTGACCATTATTCTTTTACTTCAATGACTGATAGATTTTTATTTTTGGATACGCTTTCACAGGTACAGCATATCCAATTTTTTCATTTTCATGTCAATTTCATCAGCCAATTTTTCTACACTTTCCTTCCTACCCTGTGTTTCCTTTTAAACAAGATCTGAGATAATATATGGCCTTTTCAATCTCCTCCTTCCTGCACAGATATCCTCCCAAGCACCTACTACTGTATAATAGTCTCCTACAGCAACCCATCCATATAAATTTGGACTAGGGGAATTTCTATTGGTTCCATCGGTGTTTGCTGCAGTGTGAGGCTTCGGAGGCCTTTCAAGAAGTTCATTGAGCCATTAAAACCGGTCCAATCACTATTGGATATTTACACTGCCGCCAAAAACTTGAACCCTTCCCAAAACTTGACACAAAAACATGAGCATAAACTGTCATTAAATTATAACAGGGTATCGACACCACCTACTTTGTCCCTAGCCTTACCAGTTCGAACCCTAACAATCTTAACTATAAAATGCCATATCTTGTTTGAAGAATTAACGCCTAATAGGTAAAGAACAAACATTCACAAAATCATTGTACTGGATGTGTGTTTTCACGATAGTTTGATCAGTAATACATACCTCCCACGTATGAAGTGGTTCCATCTGCAAACAGCTTATTCCTCTGAACCCATCTTTACTCTAGCCTTTAATGCTGGTCGGGCAAAAATGGATCCAGTTTCACTTCCTTTTATCTACAAACAAGAGAAATACATTTGAGGTTAAACAAGCGAATAATAAAAAGAACATTACAAAAGGGTAACACAATATTGAGCGAATCAACAGATGGCCAATTTGATGAAACAGATTACCCATCTGCTCAATCGATAAGGCATCTGTTGCAACAAATGGATGACATGTTACAACAGATGAGTCATCTGTTGGAATAAATTAAACCAGCCTTGCTACTGGTTTGATTTCTTTAAATAGTTGCTCTATCTATACAAAAGGGTAACACAAAATTGAGTGAATCAACAGATGATCAATCTTATGCAACAGATTACCCATCTATTCAACCGATGAGGTATTTTGCAATAGATATAAAAACAACAGTTCGTTCATTCAAGACTTAAAAGTCACCTTTCCTTAAATTTTCTCAATAAATAGGAAATTGGTAAATGGGTAAATCATTAATAGCAACAGATGTAAATATCTAATTTAAATGACATACAAAGAAGAAGACGAGATGGAAAGAGCAATAGTGAATCATACCTTTAATGTGAAAAAATCAAAGGGATCAAAACAACCAGTTCATTCAAGAAAATGTATTGATCGATTGAGATCTAAAAGGATCCTTACCCAAAAGAAGAGAGAAAAAAGATGCAAAAAAGAAAGAAAGGGATAAAGAAGAAAGAGTGATAGATGAGTTGAGTTGAGTCTTGAGTCTTACTTATGTCTGAAGGAGAGAGTATTCTTCTAGATATGAGTTTTAAATATTTATTAATAACTTTTGACTTTTGAGGGGCACGAGGAGACAGTGACATTGAAAAGACTAGATAAGACTACTCACTCTCGAATTTTTGAGTTATACAAGTAATATTTTTTACCGTCTTAGTATTTTAATTTTTTTATCTCGGACAGAAAATACATAAATTACTTTTAAAAAAAAGGGTCTTAAAAGATCTAAGTGCAATAGATAACAATTTCTGTTTGAAAATTTCCAAAGCTCGATCATCTGTCGCAACAGATGCGTAATATGTTGCAACAGATGACTTAATCTGTTTGATTAAATCCAACAGAAAAGACATTTGTTGCAACATGTTGAACATTTGTTTTTATACAATTTAAATTGATTTCACATGTTAGACTAATACCTTAAGGGGTCATTTGGTAGAGTGTATTGTAAAATATAATGCATGCATTAGTTAATGTGTATTGCTAGTACCTTGTTTTCTACGACTTTTTACCTGTTATAGTTATACACTATTTCCTATGTATTAGTAATACAAAAACTTTAAACACATGCATTAACTTATTAAATGACCTTAATACCCCTCAATTTCCCTCTCAAAATATTTCACCATTCCTTTTTTCGCCATTTTAATTTGCACTAGTGAATCTTTTTAAAATATTTCACAATTTCTTTTCCCACTATTTGAATTTAAAACAATGAATGGTTGATTTAAATAAATATAACATATTTTTTCTTTGCTTCGAGAGTCTTTAAAAAGATTTTAACAAAAAAATTGAGACTATTTCTTAATTTTACGTCCTGTATTTTATTTTTGTTTTGACTATGTTAATCCATCAGTGTAATATTTTTATGCAAAGATAAAGGTCTTGCAATTAATACTATACCTCTATATAATAGTTCAACAATATTAATTATGTTTGAAATAACAAAAGAACTTTGTTGCAAAAAAGTGTACAAAATCAAAGAAGGGTATTTTTGTAAATAAAAATTTCTTTTATAGAAATTATGTAGGATGTATTATTTATGATTCATCAAACCAAACAATGTATAAGAAATAATACATGCATAACTAATACAAGCATAAATAATACAAGTATTACTAATGCAAACATTACTAATACACTATATTTTGCATTGTTCTAATACACTCTACCAAACGACCCCTAATTGATTAATCTACAACCAGGGGTGAGTTCTCATAGGATCAACTACAACTTCAATTGAGTCTTTTGGCAATTGAATGATGAGACGATATTGCGTTCCTCCCGGCCAGAGTCGTCGATCGATCACTCTAAGCTGAACTGATTCTTACTACGTCATATGTTAGACCAATACCTTAATTGATTAATCTAGATGAGGGGTGAGTTATCATAGGGTCAACTGGTACTTCAATTGTGTCTTTTGACAATTGAATAATGAGATGGTATTGCTTTCCTCCCGGCGAGAGTCGTTGATCGATCACTCTGAGCTGAATCGATTCTTACTACCTCATATGTTTGACCAATACCTTAATTGATTAATCTAGGACCAGGGGTGAGTTATCATAGGGTTAAATACAACTTTAATTGAGTTTTTTTGGAAATTGAATGATGAGATGGTATTGTATTCCTCCCGGCCAGAGTTGTCGATCGATCACTCTGAGCTGAATCGATTCTTACTACCTCATATGTTAGACCAATACCTTAATTGATTAATAGATGGAAACTCCTATTTGATAATTTACAACAGATGGATAATCTGTTGCAACATGTGATAATTTATTTGATAATTGACAACAGATGTGTAATCTGTCGCAACAGATTATTTAATCTGTTTGATATTTTACAACAGATGAGTTCCTGATGCAACAGGTTGAACATTTGTTTTTATAAAATTTCAATTGAGTTCATATACCTAAATTGATTAATCCAATCTAGGACCAGGGGTGGGTGGGTGAGTTCATAGGGTCAACTACAACTTTAGTTGCGTCTTTTGGAAATCGCATGATGAGAGGGTTAAAAAGTACGCATATCTTTTATAATTTTAAAAAATAATTAAGATCAATTCGGACCAAATTAACATTTTTAAAACTTGTCATTCTTTTTCAAAATATAAATCAACCCATAAAAATATTCATTTGCGAGAAAAAAGTTTTATCATTTCAAATCTCGAGTTCTCGCTCTTTTCTCTTTCTCACGGAATTATACAGTACATACAACAACTACAACTACTCAACAAATTGCTCTACCCTTTACAATAGATCGATTTTCTTCTTATTTTCGACCACATAAGTGTTATTTTTTGCTTTATTCTTGCTTGTATCAGTTGTTTTCTCTATCTTCATAGGTAACAGAGTTCGAGAAGAGTTCTATATTTGTTATTTTTTTTCAAAAATAATAAGGGTTTTTAAGTTAATGATGAAAAAGAAAACTTTTAGTTGTATTATCTTTGAGATGGGTTTACAATTTTGAGTTATGATGGTAAAATCGTAGGAAGAACTCAAGAAAATCCTAGTTTCTGTTGCAGTGTTTCGTTGACTATTATGGTATTGTTGGATGGTGTTTGTGGTATTTGTGGTAGTGGTGGTGGTCATCGTCGTTATGGTGGCACTAGTGGTGGCTGTTGGTGGCATTGGTTGGTGGTGTTTGTTGTGCCATTGGTTGGTGGTGTTTGTGGTGGTTGTCGATGGTATCGGTATTCGTGGTATTTGTGACATTGATTGGTGGTATTTGTGGTGGTGGTGGCTATTGGTGTGTCGTTATTGGTGGTGTTTGTAGTGTATTTTTTTAAAATTTATGCATACATCAATTGTAATGTAATTTTTGTTTTTCTATTGTTTGTAGGTAAAACATGTCTCCCAAAAGAAAAGAAAGTGAAAGTAGATCAACCTCTGACCACCCCTAAAAAAGCTACAGTACAGAGGGATTCGGAGGAGCTTCCTGAACAATCTCAGTCAAGGAAACAAACTAAAGCTTAGGAGAGATATGAAAACAATGTTAAGAGAGGTGGACTAAGGTCTGTAGATAGTGATGAAGAAAATGAAAGTGAGAAAGAGGAGGAATTAGAGAGTGAGAAAGAGAAAGAGAAAGAGAAGGAGAAAGAGAAAGAGAAAGAGGATGATCATCAACATGATGATAATGGATCACCAATAGGGCGTGAATTAATATCGACATCCCAGAATAATCTTATCAAAACTTTTAGTATTGACAAGTTTTAAGTTGTGATGCCGATAAATGACAAAAAAGTGGAAGAAGAACTAACTGGTGAAATTGTACTTAAATGTCAGATAGGGAGTAAATTTACTACTTTTAAGAAAATTAAGAAGGACGAAAACATAGACAGCCTTTTTAAGAAGAGCTGCTTTGGACTTTTTCTTGAGATGGCTGAGGGCGCCCCTGACCATTTCCCACTGACGATGGTATATGGTCTTCTCAAATGCAGGATCAAGTATGTGGGGGATGATAAAAATTAGAAGGAGAAGGGCAAAAAGATGGATGAAATCTACATCAACTATGTGGCATGCCAGTTTGTTTTGGCTTGAAAGAGTTTGCCATAGTGACGGACTTGAGATGCTATCGTCCAGAAGAACCACCTATCGCCAAGGGAACACCCCACTAAAGATCCAAGGCAAGAAAACACAAGGAAAAAATAGATGGGTTGTTTTACATTGCTCGACGTGGCTACAAAGCATCAGATTTGTTGACAGATCTCATGGATAAAACTATACCAAAGCAGTACAGGGAGCAATTGTGCTTAGTTTGGTTTGCCCATTCATAAATTCAATAATTATCCCTGGGGATATGATAGCTTCTACTTGACTGTCCAATATTTACTGACAAAGCTATCCTCAAGGACGACCATATTATAGGGCTTTCCTTGGGCTTTCAAGATAAAATTAATCACTATTTTAACTCATTCATTAAGTTATATGAGAAAATTAAAGGAAAGGTGTCTTTTAAGTCTTGAATGAAGGATTGGTGACATTTTTTTAGTTATTATTGAATATAGTTAGTTATTATTATGACTATTTTTTGCTTGCTTCCTATTTATATTTTTTAGGCTTGGGCATTTGAAGCCATTCCCCCCCTCCGAAAGCAGGTAATAGATTACCCAGATGAGGTTTCTCATCCAAGGATGTTTAGGTAGTTGGATGCAAAGAGCAACACCAAAGTTAAAGAGGTTGATCTCTTTAACCCTCCGGATGATGCAGTACGTCTTCTTCAAGTAAAATAATTTTACTCAATGAAAGATATTAAATAGATGTTATATCTGGTGCTACGGATGTTATAGATGATGCACCAGATGGAACATCTGTTGTGATAGACGATTAATATCTTGGATCAGATTACCCATCTGCTGCTTTGGTTTTTTGAACCCGACTTCTAACAGATTAACCATCTACCACAAATTATGCAACAAATGTGTAATCTAATGTAACATATTGTTAATACACATACAGATCATCTATTACATAATATGTAACCCAACAAATTATCTGTCTTGTGCAACTGGTGCAATAGATTGGTAATCTATTGCAACAGATGATTGATATTTTGCATCAGATTATCCATGTGTTGCACTGATTCTCTGAACCCGACTAAAATATATTCTAACCACATAAATGCAAACTATACAATAGATGGCTAATCTGATACAATATATTATTAATCTATTATAGAAGTTGACTGTTGAAATGTTAACCCAACTGTGAAAATTATTATATTATATGATTTAAATGTATCTGTCTTTTTTCCTAGGTTGTGCATCCACGGATCGTGCCTACTGAGGAGGAGTCGTTGATGACTTCTTATATTACTCTAGGTCATTTTAATACTATAACAGACCCAATGGTGGAGTTAGTAAGGAAGGAATTGGATGGAGCAACAGCCATAAGAAGAGCAGTTAGGCAAGGTCAGCCTAATGTTGAGGCTCTTCATGACCAACCTACTGAGGAAGATCCGGGTGCTTCTCCTGATGGAGTTGTTGGTTTTAGTGGCAGGCATGTTGATCCTGATACCACTCGTGATGATGAGCATGTTGATGCTAAAAATAAATAAATATGTTTGAAAATACCCCTTTTCACTCTTACACAGGTCCCTCTCACCTCTCTTCACCCTTGTGTTCACGTTGCGAATGCGAAGAGTGCAAGGACAACCAGGATAAACTCTTTGAAAAAGTAGAGGCTATCTTTAAAGATGTTGAGAAATTCAAATCCAAGAGGGGTGTCATACCATCTAAGAAGTTGAGGGAGAGATACACTCCTTCATTGTTGGTTAGGATAAAGAAAAGAGCAATAACCGATGTACTCTCCTATCAAAAATAAAAAATAATTGCAACTCCTCCCTCTTAAAAAGCTATTAAAGTTCAGGGACCATTCAAGAAGAAGGTGGACATATACGCAAAACTTGGCACCAAAGAGAAGAGGGATCTGCGACAGGACAAGAATGCCAAGCCAGGCGCACCAGATTACCCCAGGCCTCTCTTTCTCCCCCATGACTTCCAAACTATGACAGATATGCATATGCGGTATGAGGACAAAGCAAGTTTACTTTTTCTAACCTATCCTTCTAATCTAATCTACTCCATAAAAAAGAAGATATGCAACAGATGTGAAATTTGTTGCAACAGCTATGTATTCTGGTGCAACTGGTAGTGGTTCTATTGCAACTTACTATCCATCTTTTGCATAAGTTGCGTTGGATTATTGATTCAGAGAGCCCTATGCAATAGATGGACCATCTTTACAATTACTAACCAATGTAAAAATTTTCTTATATCATAGCATGTTGACCAAATTCTCTGCCTTATGAGGGAAAGGCAATTAACGTACCCAGAAGCTTATGACGCTGCCGATAGGATAATGGACCTTGACTTCTGCAAGAAACTCAAAGATAAGTACGATCAACTCAATAATGCCGCATAGAATATGGCGCGATATTTGATTTCTTAGATTCTACGTTGGACTGGGATGAAGAAGAAATGATAAAATATGCTAGAGAAGAGAGGCCAAATCTACACGATAAGAGCTGGACCGAGGCAAAGAGGTTTCTTACAGTCATTAATATGAACGTCATATATTATCGGGCTGTTGAGATACTACTCGAGGAGAGAAAGATCAATGTTTATGACTACAACGAACCTCTCATCGATGATGTCGATCTTTTTTTCTTTGCGGTGTCACTGATGGAGCTGTTGCCCATCTTGTTGAGTGAGAGTAAACCGATGAATCATTTGCCAAAGGAAGTGTTGATAAAGAAATCATGAGATTTTGAAGGTCGAAACAACGGTATGATCCTTCCAAAAAATGATGTCAGTTATGCGAGCGGCTCACACGCTCTTGCACACATCGAATGTTTGCTGACCGACACAGAAATGGCCGAGCCAATGACCTTTCTGTGCGACAACACTATGGCAAACCTATAAGAGGTCTGGGCTTATGGGGTACTAACTGGATGCTTGGAGCCTGTGTATATAGAAGAGCCTATGAAATAATAATTTTTTTATTTCAAGTCACACTTCACTTTACTTTAAATTACGTGTTCATGTAGTGGCAATAATTTTTTTCTGATAGAATGAAAGTTGAGTTTTTTATAATGCAATAGATTGTCAATCTGTTGTAAAATATATTCTATCTGTTCTGGCAGATAGTTTATCTGTTGCAATAGATTGGTCATCGGTTGCATTATGCCGATGTTATTTCTACCTAATCAAAGTCTAATTTGTTGCAGCAACGGAAAGACCTGTTTGATAATTTTCAATAGAAGACCTAATTTTTACAACATATGCCTAAATCTGTTTGATATTTTGCAGCAATTACACGCTTGAATATCCATGTGCTTGACAACACCAAACCAGTAGTAAATACACCACCATGAAAATTTCAGCAATTAGAGTTGAAAATCCATGTGCCCAATACCACCATACCAGTAGCAATAACGGCAACAATGTAGTATCTTCTTGGTCGATTTTATTTATCTTCAGAAGCCTTGACTTTCTTCAACAAACCTCAGATTACATGATTTGCTTATGAAGGGTGTTGTTCTTCATACCAATCAAAGTAATCCCATCCATCCAATTTCTATAAAAACAAGAACACAATTACAAAATAATTACAAGTCAATAATTAATCAACTAATTAAATTAAAAAAAATACTATCTTTGAAATCTTACAAGTAAAAAACCTACGACCTAAATTTTGCTGAGTCCAAGAAGTCTTTAATAGAGCTTCATGACCGCACTTACAATATCGAAAATCATTAGCACAAAAAACAGTGGAAGATGTGCTCGACATTGTCAAGCTCAGTTGGAAAAAATAAAAAAAAATGAAGAAAAGAAAGACCAAATGCAAATAATTTAAAGAATTTGGATAGATAAAAAAAATGACGATGAAGAAGAGGATTTGAGAATTTAGGGTTAAATTTTAGGAAGAAGAATAATATATAAGACATTGGGGGAGGGGGGGGGATGACCATTGGGGGCAAAATCAGACGCCAAGTCAACAAAAAGTGTCAACCTGACACATTTGTGCCTATTTTATTTTACATATTTAAAATGAACACTGTCTACTTGATGCCTATTTTATTTTAGGTGTTTGAACTGAATACTGTCGATGGGTTCTGCCTTTTTTATTTCAATTCACTTTCACTTTTTCACATGTATGGCAAGTTTTTTATGCCCAATGAAAGTTGAATTTTTATAATACAATAGATTCTCCATCCATTGAAACAGATATTCTACATGTTCTGACATATAGTTTATCTGTTGTAATAGGTTGGTCATTTATTGTATTATATTAGTGTTTCTATCTAAGTCTATCTATTGCAGCAGTGGGAAGACCTGTTTGATAAATTTCGACAGATTAACATTCTGTTGCAATATATGTCAAATTTGTTTGATATTTTACAACAGATGTTCCGTTTGTTGCAACAGATACATTATCAGTTGCAATATTTGAATTTAATGTTCCATTTCAATTAATAAGTTCAAATCTAAGGAAAAAAATAAAATTCATAGACAAAATAAAATAAATCGAATCCTTAAGAAATTAGCTGAAATAAAATCAACAAATAAATGAAATGTGAAAAAATTGTTATGGGTACAGATCTCAACAAATACATCAACAATTTAAGTATTGATGCAAAGGATTCCTAAGGAGGGGTGAGATTATTATTTTGACAGACTCAAGCTATAAAGATATACACAATATGGACAAGTTGTTCTTCATCCGGTGCTATGAAATTCGGCTTTGCTCGTCGTGGATCTTTATTGTCGCTTACGTACGATTTCTGCGCTTTCTATTCTTCGTATTTCCATAAAAAAAGTAGAGTAGCATATTGTCAATGCTATTCAGCAGTAGCTTTTACGTCCACCTGGAAAGCCAGAATTGGTCAATGCTAATCACGGAGATACAACAAAATGGAAAAGGATAACTCATCTGTTATAGCAAATCAAACATGTCTTTCTCCTGTTTTAAATTGTCCCAAATAGATTATATTTCTGTTGCAACAATGAATCAAATGTTGGGTCAAGTTTCTACATGAGGAAGACCTATATGATAATTTCCAACAAATGAACCATCTGTTGCAACATATGACTCATCTATTGCACCAGATAGGTCATCTATTGGTACAAATAAAAACGGTACGAATAGCTATTTGATTTGCTAAAACAGACGAGACATATGTCACAATAGGTAATTTATCTGGTGCAACAAGTTAGTCAACAGTTGCAACAAATGTATATATCTATTTGATAATTTTTAGCAGATGTGTCATCCATTGAAACAGAAATGTGTCTGTTTTTTAGTTAGTTGGAAGACATATATATTTACCTTGTTCAGCTCGTCCTGCTCTCATTTCGGCATTGTACATTGCTCAATGCAACACACGAACAGAGGAGTTGCAATTTTGCTCTTTTGGGTGCTTGATAATGCCTTGGTAATCACTTTTCTTCTCCTCTTAGCCTCAATCTCTAATGGAGTAGATGAAAATAAAATTCTCTTTGATGGAATGACACCCTTCTTAGATGTCAATTCCTTTACAAAAGCAGTTAATGCATTAATAGCATTAATCAGTACATCATGTTTCGCCCTGCAGTCTTGACATTTGCATGCAGAACATTCGCTAGGAGAGGAAAAATCTGTATAACCAGTATGATCATACTCTTAATGGTTTGTTTTGAATACTGTAAGAGGAGAATCATTAGCACCAAAAGCAGCATCACTACCACCACCAGCAGCTCCATCACCACTAAGACCATCAACAACAACAATTCCACCCTCCAAAATTATTTTTCTTATAATGGTTGTTGCTCTAAAAAATTTTATTTTTATTCTGTCGATGACCTTAGGGCCCGAAAAAGTTTGCACAGACCGTAAAGTAAGAAAAATGACATCTTCAACTCTCGATTGGTCGGAACTAGCGACGGATGCACAATCTAATATAAATCATTACATATATTAGAATGATGATTAGATCATTCAAAAAAATTATTAATTAAAATAAAAACTTAATTATAATTATACTTACTACATCTTTCGGGGGGGTTGAAGAAATCAAGAAATTTTGCATTTTTATCAGTTTTGGCCGACAACCATCTCAAGATTCTTGGACAGGAAATTTCTTCCTTGTAGTTCACTTGTTGTCTCAAATCAAGAATGGCTTCAAATGCCCCAGCCTATAAATCAAAACCATTATTGAGTAAAAAAAATGAATGATATCATAATAAAATAAAAAAATAAAATATTTACCATGAAAGCCCATGAAAAGCCATATAAGTTGACTTTCTTTGGCGCTAATGGAGTCAACAAATATTGGATAGTCATTTTGAAGCTTTCATAACCCCAAGGATAGTTGTTAAACGCCTAAAGATCCTCGGGGAGATTTATTAAACCAACGCTTATGTTGGTCTTAATGTCTCTTGCCCAAAGAATATTATGTACAAACCAAACCAAGTACAATGACTGCTTGTGCTTCTTTGAAAGTTCTTTACCTTTCAACGTTTCTATTAAATTTTTATTTTTGAAGCTTGGACCAACAATGGACACCAGGTCATCACGATCACATGACTTGCCTTTGCCTTTTTGGAGTGTGCGGGGTGCTTTTTTTGGGGGTTAGAGTAGGTATAACTTGAGAAGGAAGATAACATTTTAGTCCAGTAACTGTGGCAAACTCCTTCCAACTAAAACAAATAGGCATGCCACAGTAATTTATCCACACCTCATCCATGTTATCTTTGTTTTCTTGAGAAGTTCATATACCATTTTCATTTGGAAACAAGCATTGTTGTTCTCCGGCAAATCAAGATATTTTTCAAAGCAGCTGTCCCTGAAATAAGCATCTAATTTTTGTTCTCGAAGTATTTTTCTAAAGGCGTCGAAAGATTTTCCCATGGCTGACTTGACCACAAAATCATCCGTTAAATCTATGACACCATCACACTACATTCTCACAGGATAATGATCAATGCAGAAGGTTTTGACCAACTCTTCGGCGGAAGGGCTATTATCATTTGGATCATCTCTTTTGAAATATTCCTCCTCCCCGTGTTTATCATATTCTGCTCCTGATTGAGATAACGCGTGTAAAGCAATCTCATAGAGTGATGGATGTAGCCTAGCTGCTTCACTTGTTCCTTTACTTGGACTTGATTCGGCTTCTGTAGTTTTGGGAGCCATATTATGTAAAATTAACAGGAACATAAAAAAATATATTATACTCCCTTCGTTTAAAAAAGAATGACCTACTTTCCTTTTTAGTCCGTTTAAAAAAGAATGATCCCTTTCCTTTTTTGGCAATACTTTAATTTCAACTTTCCACATGACATGTTTTGGACCACAAGATCAAAATGCATTTTGGTACATTTGACACAACCTTAATTTAAGGCCACAAGATTTAAAAGTCTTCTTTATTTTCTTAAGCTTTGTGCCAAGTCAAAGTAGGTCATTCTTTTTTAAATGGAGGGAGTAGTTGATTAATGCATCGTTAATAAAGGGTAACAGTAAATCTAACAAACAAAATAGTAAAATAATAGTTCCAACAGATCACTTATCTGTTGCACCAGGTAGTATATCTATTGCAGCATATAACAAACTTGTTGCAGCGGATGAGCAATCTGTTGCAACTATATAAAATGTATCACTCATCTTTTAAGATAGATGAATATTCTGTGCAACAGATCACACATTATTGCAACATGAGTGATCTGTTGAAACAGTTAAATAACCTATTGCAACGGATGAGTAATTTGTTGTAATAATACAAAACATATCACTCATCTGTTGAGAAAATGAATAGTCCATGCAGAAAATCACACATCTGTTGCAACATATGAGTGATCTATTAGAATAGTTAAATAACCTGTAGCAACGGTTGAGTAATTTGTTACAATAATACTAAATATATCACTCATCTATTAAGATAGGTGAATGGTCTGTGCAACAGATCACACATCTGTTGCAACGTATAAGTGATCTGTTGGAACAGTTAACTAACCTGAAGCAACGGTCGAGTAATCTATTGCGATAATACAAAACATATCACTTAGCCATTGATAAAGATGAATGGTCACATCTTTTGTAATACTTGAGTGATTTGTTGGAACAATTATTAACGGTCAATATTATTTAGATTTCTTTCAACATTGGGTCGTCTATCACGACATATGAATGATCAGTTGAAAAAATCATGTCTTGGACATATCCTGTTGGAGGAGTTGATAGGATTCTATCCAACATAAGATTCATCTATTGCATCAGATTATTAATCCGATGGTTCTTCCGTTGCATCAGATTTTTTATTCGATGCTTAATCTGTTGCAATATCTGGTTAATCTGTTGCATTAGATATTTAAATTGTTGCATTATATGATAAATCGGTTGCATCAGATGATTAATCTGTTGCATCAAAATTGTAATCTGATGGTTCCTCTGGTGCATCAGAAGGTTGATTTGTTGCATCATCTGAAAAATATGTTGCATCAGATGGTTAATATGTTGTACCAGATGAATAATCTGTTGGATAAAACAAAAAATAGTAGCACGGTTTTGTTCAATCGAAAAACAGCAAATCACCATTTTTACCAAGAATAAGAACAGAACAAATCAACCCAAATCGTTGTTTTATTTTTATAAACACAAACAACAAAAATCAAACTTAAAAAAAATACAACAAACAATAAAAAATCATAATTCACTTTGAAAAGAGAAGAGAAGAAATACCAGAAATGAGGGTTTTATTCAGACTATATTTCAAATTAAGGCAACAAATATTAAAATTGTTAACCAATACTATAAGAGAAGTTGGCTCAAGTTCCTCATTTTCTTCAAAAATAAAATGGCCATAAATTTTTACCTGTGAAAGAAGAAAAGGAACGATGATGAATTCGAAGCTGTAGTGGCCGGAGAGCAAGGTTGTCACGTCGATTGAAGGTTGAAGTATTCAAAGTTGTTGTGGCCGGAGAGAAAGGTTGTCACGTCGATTGAAGGTTGAAGTCGAAAAGAAACTCGAAGCCAAACTATTTATCATCGGATATTGAAGTCACCGAGGATTGAAAAGATAAATTTGCAGAACTGTTGGTTGGGAGAGAGTTGAGAGAAGCTGTCGGGAGAGATGACAGAGACTGGTTGATTTGAATTGAAAAGAGGTGTGGGTTGGGTTGATTTGTATTTTTGAAAAGATTAGAAAGTTTTGAAAATATTAATCAACTCCACAATTAACTTAATCAAGTTTCCTAATGATGTTTGACCCTTTAAGTTGGTCAATGACACTAATCTTCATTTAAGACTTAAAAGACACCTTTCCTTCAATTTTCTCAAGCCTGTAAAGCACACCTTGACAATTGCATGTAAAATGTAGTAATTGTTATGAAGACACATGGAAATCCATATGTCAAGTATGAATGTCATGTGTCAAATTAAGTTGTCATTTGACTTCATTTTAAGTAGGCAAAAAACTTACTAATTCTCCACCTCTTGAAAATGTTAAATTGGATAAATTTCTATCTTGGACTATAAATAGCCCATACTTATGTAAAAAATAATAAGTGTGAAATATTAATTCAAAATTCTCACTTATTTCATTACATACACTTTGTTAGTTTACATAGTTTTATATCACGTTATCAACATGAGTCTATATCACGTTATCGGCATGAGTCTCTACAAAAACTTTTCAACAACAATAAAGGTAAGTATTTATTTTTCCTAAACAATGTCAAACATATCCAAACGCGAATTTGTTGTCCTAGATATATCGGACAAAACCTACATGTCCTGGGCACTAGATGCTGAAATACATTTAGATGCGATGGGTGTGGCAGACATCATAAAAAACGGTAGTCAAGCATCAAATCAAGATCGGGCCAAGGCCACGATATTTCTCTGTCTTCATCTTGACGAAGGTTTGAAAATGGAATACCTCACAATACAGGATCCCCTTATATTATGGAATTATTTAAAAGAAAGATACGACCACCTGAAGATGGTCGTCCTTCCACAAGCACATTATGAATGGACTACTATGAGGTTGTAAGATTTTAAAAATATAACTGATTATAATTCTGCAATGTTTGGAATTAAATTGCAGTTGAATTTATGCGGAGAAAATATCACAGATCACGACATGTTGGAGAAAATATTCTCTATTTTTCTTGCTTCGAGTATGCTCCTGCAGCAGCAGCAGTACCGAGAAATGGGATTTAAAAAGTATTCTGAATTGATTTCTCATCTTTTTGTTGATGAACAACATAATGATCTTTTAATGAGAAATCATGAAAGTCGACCTCCTGGTACTGCTCCATTCCCTAAAATGAATGCTGCACATTTTCATCAAATCAGGCGTGACAGACCCTCAACACTAACAATGTAAAAAGAAGGGTGAAGCTACTGAAGTAGTGCCAAGGATGAAATTTGAAAATAAATGTTATCGATGTGGATGAAAGAGGCATTGATCGCGTAGCTGTCGTACGTCAAAGCATCTGGTGAAACTATATGAGGCGTCCCTTAAGAAAAGAGATAACGATGTAGAGCCAACCTTCATCACTGAAGATAATGTTGAGCCTATGAATAATTAGATGCCTCAAATTTCTTTACAAGGCCTGAAGGATATGTTATCACCTCGTCGATGATGAATATGAAATAGTCTGATTATTTTACCAAAATTTTCTTTAATCTTGTGGTCTTAAACATGTCATGTCAAAAGTTGAAATTAAAGTATTGCCAAAAAAAAGGAATCGTTATTTTTTAAATGGACTAAAAAAGAAAGTAAGTTATTCTGTTTGAAATGGAGGGAGTATTAAACTACTACTTATTACTTAATTGTTAAGAAAATTGTTTAGTGTTAATTAAATTATTTTAGTATTCGTCGGAAACGAGCCAATTCGTTTTTTTTTTCTTGTACAGATCTCTCCGTTTTTATTTACTTGGCATTCTTTGATTTGACATAAAATGTCTTAATAAAAGAAAACTTTGTTATATTTATCAAATTACTTTTATTGAAGTCAGACTCTTTTTAATCTTTTACTATCTTCTAAAGTGCCAAAAATAAGGTTAATTTCGAAGTAAAATTAGGTCTTACCATCTTCTAATGATATCTAAGTATATTAAATATTGATGAGTGGATTTTTTTCCGTTTCATGGCCTTGTTTATTCCTCCTCTGTGTTTCCCTTTTAATACATTTTGCAGCTGATTGGTGCGGGTAGAGCATGAGAAACAAATAAGCTTACATTTACAACCAAAAGTGGCGGAGTGCACTAAAAGTACTCAAAATATCAACAAATAAACACATTTAAAGAAGGTCAAAGAGCATTCATTATCTAATATAGTTACTTAAATATAATTTTGATCATTTATACATATTATAATTTTTTATGGATAAGAGCTCAAATGAACCCTTGCCTCCTATCTGGCTCCGTCCCTGATAACCAATGAATATAATTAGACACCTGTAGTATATATAAACGTTTATGTTTATATCATATTTTTAATTTAATAAAGTTGAATTGCTTCCGACTTGACATAAACATCGGTTTGAAAAAGTAAGATAATATCGTGAAGGAGTCTAACATCAACTGAAAATACAATTGTATAGAGTATATTTATAAGTACACACGAGTAAATAACACTTCGTGGGGGATGTTCTATGTTGGAAACTTCTTTGGAGAAAAAGTGTCCCAAAAAAAAAAAGGAAAAAGAATAAAGACATTCGGCCACTTCCATCAAGGGAGATGGTAGAGTATTGTTATACCACTGCCTCGTGAAGGTAGAGAGGCTGTTTCCGAAAGATCATCTACTCAAGTGCAGTAGATTCAAGTACAAAGAAGCAGGAACAGTAACTGACTTATGATTGGACCTTCAATTCTAAAGAATGGCCCGTGTCATTCCGTAAAGGTTTCATTTTATTTAATGAACTAGAGGAGCATGGCCCGTGTCAGCACGGGCCTAATATTAAGATATTTATTTATCTTTTCAATTTTGATATATTTAAATAAATTTTTTTAATAAAAGGATTGCATATGTTTTTGAGGATTCATCCGGATTTAGCATGAGTTCAAAATATGTTATTTTAATATGTATTTAAATAATTTAAGTTGTTAATTATTGTAATTTATAATATTTTTTATGTAATTTTTAAATTAATATACGTTACTTTTCTTGTCCAAATTTTTGTTGCATTGATAGTCAATTACATTTTAAAAATAATTTAAGTTTTTAATTATTGTGATTTATAATACTTTTCTTCTATTCCAATTTTAGTGACACTAATATAATTTTAAGAGTCGATCAAATATTTTATATTTTTTAAATTTTTTAAGTTGTTAATTATTGTGATTTCTATTATTTTTCATGTAATTTTTTTGAAACATATAACATATTAAATTATTTTTAGATATTTTAAGTTGTTAACTATTGTAATTTATAATACCTTTTATGTAATTTTTGAATAACTAGATTAGTGCACGTGCGTTGCACGTGTGTCTCAATGCAATATAAAAAATTACATACAAAAAGAATGAAGTATAAAATATTGCATAAAAATGCTTCTAGGGGACTATTTTTTTTGGTTAAAAGCGTTTCTCAAAAAAGTATTATTAAGAATCAATTAGTGTTTGATTAAATTATAAAAAAGTGACTTTTTAAGTATTTTTTAAAAAGTAGCTCTTTTCCATGAGAAGCAACATGTGTTTAATCAATAATCCTTTTAAAAAAAATAAATTAAGCAACAATTATTGTTTGGCCAAAAATTTTAAAAATGTTTGTAACTGTATTTCTCTCAAAAATGCTTTTATGCAAAATTTATTTTTTGTAAGCTTTTAAAAAACAACTTTCAATATTCCCCAACATAATTATTTTCTTCTAAAAATTTGGTCAAATATCTCATTTTAAAAAAGAATAAAAAAATTTTGGCCTCCCAAAAACTTGATCAATCAAATTATTTTTTTAAAAAAAGTTAAAAGTGCTCAAAATTTTGACCCAATATAAAAGATACGATGAGAACTAACTTCCTTTTCATTTTTTCCTTTTAAAATTTCTAAGTTGTAATGAATTCACCTCCTTTTGACTTCTCCCTTTCAAAAATTTTGAATAAAAATTTTACCAACTTCAATTTTTTTTAAATATTAAATTAGGATATCTTACATACTTCAAATTAAAAAGATTTTATATTTCTTTTATAAATTTGATATATACATGGTCCTAATAACGACGAATTTAATATAAAACTTACCTTTCATCATATATTTTAGAATCCCTTAATATTATTTTTTTATATATCTTTTATCATATATATATTATTATGTATTTTAGGACTCCTAATATAATCTTTTTTTTTTTTGAAAAAAAGGACTAACCTTTTATGAAAATTATTGAGGAATTCAATTAATTATTGACAATATGGTATATCTCTATTATTGTATTGTATTATTTTGTTGTAGTATACAAATGATAGATAAATGTTTGATCAAACTTTGAGAAATTTTAAAATGGTTGAAGCACGTAGGGCCCATTCGGGGGGAAACGCTCTCTACCAAGGATTTTTTCATATTCAGGGCTCGAATCCGAGACCTTTGGTTAAGAGAGGAGCAGCCACATCCGCTGCACCACATTCTTTGGTGGTGTCTAGGGAATTTCTTGATAAAGCTTTAGACGTATGTAAAGGTAACAAAGCATATGTCATTGATATGTCTCATGCTGCAAAAGTAACTCACTTAACTAACCCCTTTCAGAACGGACAGATCTATTACTGGACCATAATCGAAGAGATAATAATTGACGAAGAGATAATAAATTTTTTAAATTCATATTCTATCACATATAATGAACTTTAGTATGTACAGATATATAATGAACACATGAACAACACAAATAAATCGATGTGACGAAAATTAAAATTTAGCTAAACATGTCTTCAAATTTGCTCTTAATTGACACAAAGTCTCAAACACATGCTGCACATAAATCTTTTTTATCGTGCACAAAAATAATGAAGAATCAATTACTAATAACATGTATAGATTTTTTCATACATCGATTGAAGAAGTTAAGAAGGTAATAACTTTTAAAAAAAAACAATAAACACATTTCTGTGTTTATATTTATCTACAATTTCTATATTTGGTTCGATTTTCAGTCATAGGATCTCGATTATTCGGTTAAACCAAGAAACTCAAGTTGTATACTCCTCTTTTGTACTCAAATTTTTGAAATAATTGAAGCAGCAAATGTATACTTCCCATGGTGTCACTCCTCCGCTTTCCTAACAATAAGTTTTTTTTAAAGTGAGTACCCAAATTCAAATCTTGCCCAAATATCTTGGGACCTCCATCTGACCGTTCAGTAACAACGTCTAAGTTTGAAAGACAAGGACGTCTTCCCTCTTTTTTCTCAAGTACAACTGTTACACTTGTTGCTTGCTTAACCTAACAACTAACAAGTGACAAAATAAGAGAAGCAAGATTTTATATTTTGTAAAATTCTGGTCACTCTCTATTGCCATTAAAGAACATTCTGCCAAGAACATTCTACCGAAACAAAGCCAGACATCAAATAACCTACAGGACAAAAAACACATCGAGATTAGCAAAATCTGGCTCAAGTGCATGAATCAATCAACATCATTCATTAGAATAACATACTTTTCCAATTGGAGTCATCTCAAGAAACTAAGGTGTCTTGTTTAATACATCCATCTAGAAATCCTTTGCAAGTTCAACTTTACACGTGTACTCAGCCGCAATGAATGCCTTTGCGGCATTTTTGTTGTTATTTTTCGAGTGTAAAACCTTCAACATACATAATGAAGACAGTTCAAAAGCTAGTAAATCAGTCAAGATATCAAATCCTCAAGGAAAAAAGTATCATCTCTCCTTATTCTTTAAAGCATGTTGTTATTACCACCTAAGTTGCTCGAACTCTCTAAAGAAGTGTTACCGCATTTGTGTCTGATCCTCAAAAAATACACTATTTATGAACAATCTGACACACACCCATGACATTTTTGAAGAGTTCCAGCAACATTAGTTGCCACTTTTTGAAGAACAATTTTCAATTTGATATCTCTATTAGAACACAATTTCGGCTTGCAAAACCTCAATTCTCGATTTTATAATATAAATAAATCTTTATCCTCTGATGTTTTCTCCCCCAACCAACTCTATTCCCGCCTTTCATACCTCTAAAATATAGAGTTCATCATATTAAGAATGTTAAATCATCGATCCAGAATTCTCCAAAAGGAAACTTTTCTTTCACAAACAGCCGTCACATTAGCCTTATCTTCATCGCTCCAACACATATTCCGATATTCCTAGTTACCATATCTACCTTCTAAAATCTCTTCAACTAAAAAAAACACCCCCTAGGTATCATAACTGAAAAAACTAACCTTGATAAAGCAAATCGAACTGAATCAAACTAATCTTGAATTTCGATCTTTTTAGCAGACTGGCTATGTTTTTTTGACAAAAACCTGCTAATAAAAGAAGAAGTTAAAAGAATCCTTAAAGATGAGAACATGCATTAGATTTGATTGACACAAGAATTGAAACGCTATAAAATCTTTTTTTTTTCAACTAAATGGCTTGCGTTCATAGAAAAACAACTTCAATTAAATCATTCAAACGTTGGCTGGGAGATCCTTAATTACCACATTATAAAGCTTTTGTATGTCAAAAAGCATCCTATGCTGTCTTTGATGAGAAAGTTGATAGTAACACCCTTCCTTTCAAATCGTCCAGTACGACCAATAAGATACAGGTAGTTTTCTGGTTGAGTTCACAAGTCGTAGTTAATAACACGTCAAGGGAGACTTGCTGGACATCAATACTACGAGCAAGGAGATCAGTTGTTATAAGCACACGAAATGAGTCAGATCGGAACTCTCTTAGAATGATAGCTCTTGTGTTCTGATCCATATCTCCGTAAGTTGCAGATATTGTGTGATCAAGGCAAGGGTGATGCAGAATCATCAGTGCATAAAAGAAAAGAGTTGCGAAGAATAACCAGGAGAAAAACAATAACCATAAATATAACATAGTTTAACAAGCGGAGTTTGAGGAAGGTACAATATATACACAAATCTTATTCCTACCTTGAAATCAAATCATAGAAAGTGCTCAAACAAATAACTAATAAAAACAGAATAAAAATTAGGTTACATCGAAGAATATAAATTGAATCGGAACTATACAAAAAGACCAACCAAGAAGAAAGAAATGTAATAAAAACAGAAAGGAGGAAGTAGAAGGAAACCGACCTAAAAATTATTTGCAAGATATTTGTTAAATAGAGTTGTAGGAGAATTTTATTTACTATTTTCTTTAAATAAATAAGTGTATAAAGTAATATTTAAATTGATTTAGAACCATAAAACATTAGGTTCTTGTATAGTTAAAATAAGTATTTTACTTCCCATGTATTTATGAATCATTTACTAACAAAATGTTCCATAATATTAGGAGTAGTTTTCATATATAGCTAAGGTAAATTTTGCACCAATAAATTTCCTTCTTATTCTTATTAATTCTTTTTTTGCCTTTTTGTTTTAACCTACGCCAACTCTTCATTTATGGTATATTTTTCGTTAGTTAAATCTACTCCAATTTCAATTGTGATGACTCTTTAACTTTCAACCAAAAAACATGTTCTTTTACTTTTTTTTTAATCTATCAAATTTTATTTAATTATTAAATATTAAAAAAATTTATTTGAAAAAAATAGTAAATGACTGTTTTGTCTATTATAGAATCTTTTAATGAAGGATAAAAAGTTCAAATCACATTTTTAAGGGTCTTCACACTTTTAATATATTATTATAGATATAGATTATAGATTATAATTATATGCTACTCTCCTTGTCCAGAGTTTTGTGTCGACGATAGCCAATTATATTTTTAAAAATAATTTAAATTTTTTATCACTGTGATTTATAATATTTTTTCTATTTCAACTTATGTGGCACAATGCTTAAATGACCGTAATAATTAATTAGGGTTGATATAGTAAAATGTAATTTTTATTATTTATTATTTTTATTATGTGTATGTGTTGATTCAAGAAGAATTTGGAAAAATTTAGAAATGTGTTGAATGTTACAAATGTTAATAATCCATTTGGTGCTTCTTGATTTCTCTACATTTATATCTTGTGTGTTTTTACTCTTTTGCCCTTTGAGTATATGTAGTAATTTTTATTTTTTAAAAAAAATATCATGAAAATTTTTATTCATAGTGTATATATATATATATAAATAAATCGTGGATTCAATATTATTAATTTTTCAATACATAAGTGACTTATAATAATTAATTGTGGGTGATACATTAAAATCACGATTGAAGCAGCAGAAATCAATCAATTTTTTAAAAAAACTTTGTTAATTATTGTCATTTACAGTACTTTTTATTTCATTTTCAAATAATATATGTTGCTTTATTTCTTCTTCTGTCCCGTCCCAATTTATGTGACACTAATATAATTTTGATAGTCAATCAAATATTTTATGTTGACATATCATTTTGTTATTCTTATTTTTCTAATACATAAATGATTTATAATAAGGAGTGATATAGTAAAATCATCGTTCGAAAGACGAAAATTTAATTTAAAACATTAAGAGTTAATTTCGCATTTTATGTCTATTTTATTTTTTATTAAATATTATTTATTTTCTTAATACCTAAATGACTCATAATAATTAATTAAGAGCGATTGATTATGTTATTACTATAAAAATTAATATAATTTTATCATATCCAATAGTAACCATCGATAATTCACCGAAATAGTATATTAATTAAATACAGGATGCTGTATTTGCATATGCAAAATATGATATTATTAAATATTATTGAATAGTGCATTATATTTATCTTTCACAATAATAAAATTTTACTATATATTTTTCTTTATTTCTTTTTAACTTGAAACATATTGACCCAACACAAATTCTAAGAAAATATTCATTAGAAATTTATTTTATTAAATTAAATTTATTAATTTTTTACTTTAAAAATTTAAAGTTAAGTTTAAATATTAGTATTTCTATATAAGAAAAAAATAATTTTAAAATTTAAATTTACTAAAATAAATAAATAAATAAAAATATTAATTTTCTATATAAAAGTCAATTAAAATAATAAAATTGATTTACTTTAAATATTTATTTGAAATTAATTAAGATACTTTTTTATTTTGTCATGATTTATGGTGCACCGATAAAATTTTGAGAGTTGAATAGAACTTTTATCTATTTTTAAAAAGGTATTTTAACTTGTTAATTATTGTGATTTATAATAATTTTTACGTAATTATTAAATAATATATTTACTCCTTGTGTCCCAATTTATGTGGCTTCGATACAATTTTGAGAATCAACTAAATTTTTATATATCTTTAAAATATTTTAAGTTGTTAATTATTATGATTTGCAGTACTTTTTCTTTTATCTCAATTTATGTGGCATTGCTAAAATAATGAGAGTCAATAAAATTTATATATGTCTTTTAAATATTTTAAGTTATTAATTATTGTGATTCGTGGTAACAAATTAGTTTTGAACGTGATAGCCAATTAAATAAAAAAGAAATTTCCTTCCAATATGAAGTTATAGTTAATTAATATAAATTAATAGAATATATTAAATATTGAAACCATTATGATGAAACAATGTAATTATTATATATTGGGCCATGGTATGTAATTAAGTGGGACTGGAGGGATTTTTTGGTAATTGCATGAGAGGTGGTCGAAACCACCTCTTCTATATAATAGAAATATAGAGAAGAGAAGCATGACCCGTGTCAGCATGGGCCCAACATTAAGATATTTTGATCATGTACGATAAGTTAGATTGACATCAATTCCAATTATGAATTATATATAAAATATAAATATACAAAATATATAACTACTTGATAGTATTTTTCAATGAGCCAAATTATCTCAAAAGATAATTATGTATAACTTACTCATGTAAATAATAAAAGTTGATGCATTTTGAAGTTTAGATCTTTAATCTTGTGACTGAGATTTGCTACACTAAGTATAAAATATGAAATTAAAATTGATACATAACACTTGATACTTGTTGAATAAAATAGAAAATAATTGTTGAAAGTGATAAAGAGTTGTCTAGAAATTGCATATTAAATCACATGCGGGTTGCAATGAATAACCCAAAATTGAATTGTATTCCCCTACTAATCCGACATAAATATTCTTTGTTTTTATTTCTCCTTTTATTTTATTTATCAATTTATTCTTTGAAGTTAAATTAATTATAATTAATTTTTACAATAAATTATCATCCTACTAATCAATTTACTTAAATATATTTGAAACAATTTTATACATAAAAAAGATAAATAAGATTGAAAAATAAATGGAAGATAGGGGCCCACATGTGTGGAAATATATGCAAGGCCATGTGTGATGGTATTATGGTAAATTTCTTACACGACATTACTTGTAATTAAAGAGAAAAAAATGGGTTTTTATTCAAACTTTTGATGAGGCTCCAAAATCAAAGCACAAAAAACAATTGAATTGAGCTTATAATTTATTGTAATGACTTTATACCCTTAAGTATTAATTTAAAGACAAAAAACTACCATGTTGAAACCACCTCTTCTATAATATAAACCTATCCCTTCCATATTTTAAAAGGATGGCATACTTTGCCAATGAAGTAATATGGCCAAACATTTTATAAACTATTTATTTTTTGAACACTGAATTTTGCCCTAGAATAGTACTTCCTCCGTTTCACAATAAGTGAATTGTTGGAGCAATTTTAGTGTTTCAAAATAAGTGAATGGTTCATAATTCAAGGTAAATGTTGGAAATTTTTTTCAAATTTACCCTCCATTAAATGCATTGAGAGTGATGTATCATGTGTCTTTGCTTTTTGAAGAGGGTAAAACTGGAAAAACATGATAAATTTATGTCTTTGCTTTTTTTCTTAACATGTGTGCCAAAATCCAATAATTAACTTATTATGGAACGGAGGAAGTAATGTGGTAGAAATGACCTAACTGAACTACCACAGCGCATTGTTGCTTTAGCTGGCATATAATTTTGTAGATTTTTGCTTTTCCACTCACTCGAATGTAGTACTACTAGTTTAGTTTCAGTTGTATGTTTCGCTTTAAAAGAAAAAAGATATTAACATTGAATTGTATTGTTTTCAATTGAATAAAGGCAGAATACATACGCAGGTCCTTCAAGTACGCATCATCTTTCATTTAGGCACCTCAAGTGGACATTATTCCATTTTGACACCTCAAGTGGCCTTCAAGTGTGTCACTTTGACACCTTTTGCTGAGTTGGCAAGGTGCATGGTTTGGGCGGCATTTTCGTAATTTTTTAGTGGCACTTTCGTAATTTTTATTTTTCTTCTCTTTTCTTCTTCTTCTTTCCTCAATCCATTAACTTACCACTATTTTTTTCCTTAACACATCCTTATGCTAAAATGGTCAAATCAAGAATCTTACTTCTTTTATGAAAGAAGAAATCAAAAAACAAGAATGATTAAATCAAGAAATAGGAATGCTTAGTTATAAGAAATAAGAATGCTTAAGAAATAAAGCTAAATCAGTGAAGAAAAATTGAATTCAAACAAAATCAACAAAAAAACTTAAAATCGAAGCATAAAAACCAAGAAAAATCAGTGAAGGAAAATTGAAAATCGAAGCAAAATTGATGAAAGAAATTAAAAATAAAGCTAAATCCGTGAAGAAAAATTAAAATCAAATAAAATCAATTAAAAGAATTAAAAATTGACTGGTGGGGTGGGTGGGGTGGCAGGGGCGGCGGGATCGATGGACTGGTGGGGTGGGGGTGGGTGGGTACTGATGGGGTGGGTGGGGTGGTGGTGGTGGTGATGGGTGAGTGGGTGGGGTGTTTGAAGAAGAAGGTAGGGGGGTGGGTAGGTTAGGGGGAGGGGGTACTTCTTATTTAAATTAATTATTTATAAATTATTTGAGTATTTTTTATTTAAAATTAATTATTGGGGAAAGGGGTAATTATTGATTTCTTTTTTGAAAAAAATTAATTAATGATTTAAAAAATATTTTTTAGAAAAATGATACGTGTCGGCATATTATTTATCACTTTTCACATCATCAAGCGCGTGTAATACAACACACAATATAAATTTGTTGATTCAGCAAAAGGTGCCAAAGTGGCACACTTTATACCTACTTGAGGTGCCAAAATGAAACAATGTTCACTTGAGGTGCCTAAGTGAAAAATGGTGCGTATTTAAGGGGGCTGCGTATGGATTTTGCCTTGAATAAAATTGGACAAATATATTCTACATATAAAACAAAGGAGAAATGTGATACGGGTACGAGCACGAGGATGCACGTATGTGAGAATGCGTTGGGCCCGTCCAATAAAACGTCCAAGTGAAGTGAGAAGAAGGCCTTGGATCACACCAAAATCGACCCTAAACTTTCACTCCAAGGACACCTTTGGTCACATTTCATTAAAGGGACCTTTTGGTCATTTTATCTATTTTTTGTAATACACTATAAATAGAATGATGTAGGATTTTAGTCATTAGTTTTGATGAATATTGAAAGTTGTAAACACTTAGACATTTCTTTCTTGTGAGAAAGGCCCCTATGGACAAACATTGTAACTACAGATTTCAACTTGAGTGTGGAATCACTCGTATTGGATTCAAGCTTGGAAACGTTGGATGCTTGGGAGATCGAGGTCCATCTTGTGCCACGTAACAGATAGGTGAATTGTAGTGTGTAGTGTTAAGGGTCCAAGAGTGGAATATGCTCTTGGGTTCTTAAGATTATGCCATCATGTAGTCTATCTTTCTATCCCTCTGTTTAGTGTAATCTTTTGTGTTGTTTCTTGTGTTGTTGAAACCGTTGGTTATTATTATTTTAATCCTCTTGATCTTCACATGTTGATGTTGTTTTAGGTGTTATATACATCATTGAATCTTGTATTCTTCTTGTTGGTAGGGAATCCGAGAGTGGTCTCCAAAAGGTCCTCAGATCCTTAAGATTAGTGGACTGATTTGGACTAATCCTTAAGATTAGTGGACCGACACCAATGCGTGGATGCCACATCATCATGTTTTACTGTTCACACAACATATTTAAGCTCAAATTTTAGATTTCTTAGTTTCCATTTGTTGTTTCTTAGTTTCAATTTCGTTGGTTCCAATACTAATTGGCAAACTAGTACTTATCTACTAGATTGTTAGTTAGTTTTTGTGTTCGTTCATTCGTGTTACACGTTTGTTGTGTGTTTTTCTCTTTTGTGAATTCATTGTATCTTGTTGGTTCAAGTCCGTAACAAATTTTGCTTGAGTCAACTCAAATGAAAATCTATTCCGGGCAAGAGTAGACTCGACCCTCAATCACTCGCAAAGTACAAGCCGGCTTTCAACACTTGTAAAATCAAGTGTGAGACGATCAAGTATGCGAGAGTGTGGCGAGGCTGTTTCGAACTAACTTGTGTTTTGTTTTGTAGGTGTGTTCTTTTCTTTCTTTCTTTTTTGGTACAATTATAAGGGAACCCACGGCTTCCACCTCTCAACCCATGGACAATAATGCCACCAATGGCATTTTGGCCTACCTTGACACTATGTCCCAAGACCTAGCTATGGCAAATGAAAGGTTGGATCGTATGGTAGGTCAAAGGGAGCAAGTGGGATGCACAGACACACGTCAAGAGGAAGGTCGTAGCTCATGTGAGCTACGAGGTAAAAACACTATTCCCTACACTCCTATGAACTTAGAATGTTGTGTTGTGGATAGTAGAGGCCAATTGGATGTAGTTGCCGATTTACCTAGAGTAGATGTGTTTGAGTCTCCCTATGGTGATATTCTTGGTGATGTTAGGTTACGTGAGGACCAAACTCTTGTTGTAAGTACGGAAGCACTAGTTGATCCTTTAGATGACGAAATTGATTCTTCTTGTAAGAATGATTTATGTCCATCTAGTGTTAGCCCTTATAACTTGAACAAGGTTCTATTACCAATTGACAAAAGTACTCACATACTAGTTGACCCTTGTGCGAACCAAGGTGAGTCTACGTTGGTGTGTGAGTTGCCAACAACTAGTGAGGATGTGAATGAAGATCTTCTTACTCATGAATGTATTCCACTACTTGAGCATATATGTGGCGTGCTTAAAAAATCTCAAGTTAGTGATGGTGTTTATAGAGTTGATCTTGATGGTGCACGTGACTCTTTGAACATCTTGTGTGGTAAAAGCCTTGCTAGTAGTTTTGTCTATAGAGATCATGTGTATGAAAATGTTGTAAATGATGGCATATGTCTTTTTGAGGTAGGACTTCTAGGCCGTGTTTCTCTATTATTGAATGTTAGTCTTCTCTTAAAATCAAATGCCATACATGGTTGTGTGAGTGAAAAACTAGGGGAAGGAAGGGCTAACCTCAGCATAGACCCTTGGCTACTTCTCCCATTTGACCCCGGCACCCTCCTAGAATGTGGGAATTTCTACCCTTCCCACTTGATGCTTGGTCAAGACGACAAGCAATGTTTGATTGTGGGTGCTAATGAAGGAAGACAAGGTTCTTCCTTGTCTCTTTTTGTTGATGATGACCTCTTCCTTTGTGCCATTTATACTAAGGTTTTTATGTTCAATACAAAGGACCTGTGGATATACTCCAAGTTTGTCTCACCTTGGCATGGCATATGATGTGTGTATTTTGCTAATCCTAACCCTCGTGTCATGAGGATGTTTTGCTTGTTTGTCCTTCTTTGATTTTTGCAAGGAGCGGATTCGATTTCCAATCCTTTTTCAAGAATGGAAGAATGATACGGGTACGGCCACGAGGATGCACGTATGTGAGAATGCGTTGGACCTGTCCAATAAAACGTCCAAGTGAAGTGAGGAGAAGGCCTTGGATCACACCAAAACCGATCCTAAACTTGTACTCCAAGGATGCCCTTGGTCACATTTCATTAAAGGGACCTTTAGTTATTTTACCTATTATTTGTAATACATTATAAATAGAATGATGTAGGGTTTTAGTCATTAGTTTTGATGAATATTGAAAGTTGTAGACACTTAGACATTTCTCTCTTGTGAGAAAAGCCCCTATGGCCAAACATTGTAACTAGAGATTTCAACTTGAGTGTGGAATCACTCGTGTTGGATTCAAGCTTGGAAACGTTGGATGCTTGGGAGATCGAGGTCCCTCTTGTGCCACATAAGAGATAGGTGAATTATAGTGTGTAGTGTTAAGGGTCCAAGAGTGGAATATGCTCTTGGGTTCTTAATATTATGCCTTCATGTAGTCTATCTTTCTATCCCTTTGTTTAGTGTAATCTTTTATGTTGTTTCTTGTGTTGTTGAGACCGTTGGTTATTATTATTATAATCCTTTTGTTCTTCACGTATTGATGCTGTTTTGGGTGTTATATACATCATTGAATCTTGTATTCTTCTTGTTGGTAGCGAATCCGAGAGTGGTCTCCAAAAAGGTCCTCGGATCCTTAAGATTAGTGGACTGATTTGGAGTGTGTTTCGTGTTCTCCTTGTTTGTCTTGTATCAAAATGACTAGTCCTCGTTAAATTTCACGGGGAAAATATTTGCCTCAATATTTGTATTTTGTAATGACTTAATAATTTATGCATAATTTAATTAGAAAAGTCAAACACTCTATAAGGTGTTGTTTGTCTTAGTATATTTTGAATGTCATAGCAAAATATTGTTATAGAAAACATACAATATAACACTAATATGACAAATTCATTCCAAAAAAATATTTGATTGTTATAGCAAAATGTCATTATAAAGAGAGATTGTCATATAGATATCACGAGAAAAACGAGAAAGTTCAATATTATGATCCACGTTTGATGATTACGAAAAATGCACCACCAAAGAATATGGTGCAATAGATGACTGTTGACACTAATCCACCCTTAATTAAGGATTTTCATTTCGAATTTTGCATATAAACATTTTTTTAGCAGGAAAAGTCAACCCCAAAGAAACCATATACAATGTGAATTCAAATTATTCGAATTTGACACCAAATAAAAATTGAAAAAGGGCCTAAAATGCCCTTCAATTTTATAAAATGTCCTTCGTCTATCTATTAGGCCTAAAATGCTCTTTCTGTCTATCTATTGGATCTAAAATGCTCTTCTCACCTATCTATTGGGTCTAAAATACTCTTCCCATATATCTATTGGGCCTATTTTGCCCTTTTACTTAGATAAATTATATGAAAAGGTCATCCATAAAATTTAATTACATAAACAATAGTATTTTTTCGATATTTAAAAAATAAAAGTTTTTTTCTTCATATATAGACATTTTAAGAAATCAAAAAAGATAATTATAATTCTCAATTTAATGCAATAACTAATTATCAATTCACCTTAATTTAAGATATATATTTTTTATATTCAAATTAAAAGTAGAAAAGATAATCTTTGCTTTCAAATATTTTTCTCTCTTATATTCAAAATTCATATATTTTTAAATAAACTAAGTATTCCATTATTTGCTCGTGTATGTTTCATTTAATTTTCATGCATGTTAATCATCTAATATTATTTCATTATTGTGTATTTTTAATTCTAATGTAATGGGTTGGTAACCATAATTTTTTATGGATAAATATTTATGGAATAAAAATCATTTTGTTGGAAGTACAGATATATCACATATTTTTATTGTATAAATATAATTAATGTAAAAGTCAGATTATTATCACATCATTTGATATTATATCCAATGGTGCAAAAATTATATAAAAAATATAATAATAATCTGACTTTGACATTAATTATATTTATACAACAAAAATATATGATATAGCTGTACTTCCAACATAATGATTTTTATTCCATAAATATTTATTCATAAAAAACTATGGTTAACCCATCACATTAGAATTAAAAATACACAATAATGAGATAATACTAGATGATTAACATACATGAAAATAAAATAAAACATACACGAGCAAACAATGGAATACTTAGTTTATTTAAAAATATTTAAATTTTGAATATAAGAGAGAAAAATCTTTGAAAGCAGGGATTATCTTTTTCACTTTTAATTTGAAGATTGAAAATATATCTCTTAAATTAAGGTGAATTGATAATCAGTTATTGCATTAAATTAAGAATTATAATTTTTTTATTTTATTTTTTAAATGGTTGTATATGAAAAAAAAAACTTTTATTTTTGTAATATCGAAAAAGTACTATTATTTATGTAATTAAGTTTTATGGATGACTTTTTCATATAATTTGCCTGAATAAAAGGATAAAATAGACTCAATAGGTAAATGAGAAGGGCATTTTAGGCCCAATAGATAGGTGAGAAGGGCATTTTAGGTCCAATAGGTAGACGGAAAGGACATTTTAGGCCCATTAGATGGACGAAGGGTATTTTTGCACCATTTTACATAGTTGAAGGGCATTTTAGGCCCTTTTCCGAATAAAAAAAATTATCACGAATGCATCATTGTGCTTCAAATTTGACTTTGAAACGTCAAAGCCCCGTGATGCATATCTTGACCATTGAAAAAATTTAGTAAGTAATCACTTTGTGAGAAGTTGATTAGGGCATGTGGAGTAATAAGTTAGCAAATTTCAGTTAATTACCTTTTGTGGTAAGTTATTGATACAAGTGAAATGGTCGCCTTAGCTTTCGATGGCATCATTCAAAGTCACTACGTGAAGAATCAAGCTTTGGTCCCATGGAGGGCACGGGATCATACTTGTAGGGGTTATTTTGAGCATGCCATCAAACAAACCCGTGTGTGGAAGATTGCTTGGAGCCTTGAAGACTAGAGGACTCACAGGTTTGGACCACATTTGATGGTTCACGGTTTTGGCTCCTTTTATTAAGGTCATTTTGGTCACTTAGCCTCACTGTAATTTTGGTCTTTTAACCTTGTCTAAATGACACTCCATTGCCACCCACCTCATTAAGGGCATTGGAGTCATTTTATCTTTCTTTTGTAATATACTATATATAGTCTATTTTAGGTCATTTCTCTTTAGTTAATGAATAATGAACACTTGAAAGAATTATTATTTCTTTGGAAAGTGCAACACCTTAGTATAGTTCTTAGTTTGGGCTTGGAAAAGTCATCCTTAGTATAGGGCTTGAAAAAGCCAATATTGTTCTTTGCTTGGAAACGGTGGATCTTGAGGTGAGTGATTCCCTTGGCAGTTACCATAAGAGTGTGGTGTTGTTGTTACATTAATTAGGGGTTTAGTGTTTGAATCACACTTTGTTCCTAAGTCTCGTAACAAATCTATATCTCACTATTTATCCTTTTATTCTTGTAATCTTGTTATTGTTTGTGGTGGACTGTTTTTGTGTCTTGTTGAATCCGAAAATTTGTGTTCTTGTTGTCATCTTGTTCTTCACATTTTGTGTCTGTTTTGGGTGTCAAATACACCTTTGTTTCTTGTATTCTTGTTGTATTTGTCGAATCCGAGTGAGGTTTCCATTTGGCCCACGATTTGTTGTGATTTGTGGACTGTTTTGGAGGGTGTATTGGACCGTTTTGTGATTGTTTCGTGTTCCTCTTGTTTTTCTTGTATCAGTTATTGGAAATGAAGTTAATAAGGTACAGATAAGATCTACATATTTCCAATTTTACTTGTAGGATTATACAATTAGTAGGCATTTTTGGCCATAAAAACTTACAAATTTTAAAGTTGGAGTTGGAGTAGTGTTTGGCCATGTCTTTTTGAAAGATTTTTTTAGACTTTTGAAAAATATTTTTTAAAAATGATTTTATGTCCCCAACTTTTAAAAACTATCAAAATCACCCAACTAACTAATTTACCTACTAACATAAACCAAATGAGATTATTATATATAGGCACTTTCATTTCTCGAACAAGTTTTCATTAATGAAGAAAATAGCACTCGAAAACAAAGATTGACAATTAATGACTCTCTTAACAAACATCAGAACTACAGGAGATAGAATGATCGATTGTGTTTCATAATATACAAAGATTCGTTGTCAAATTAATGTGAACAAGAACATCGAGTTTCACCTTTCTCCTCTCCCTCCCCTACAGAAATGTTGCTCACAAAAATCAGGCGAAAAGAATTTACACAAGGGTATATGTGATCCCTCAAATATTTGTCAATCTTGAACCATATGTGTGTGTGACCGTGTATATCATCCTTTCTTCGTTTGAAGAAATCTTACTCATCTATACTGAAAGAAACTAGATTCTATTATTATTGGTTTCTCGCCGTCTCTTTTTAGCCTCGATTCGATTCACTCCCAACTGTGGAAATTCATCAATGGAGGTATTAAACGCATCATTTGTTATTTGATTTAGATCTTCACTAGGTCCTCGCTTGTTCTCAAATAACTTTTTAGTTTTCCTAATTGCAAGAATTAACTCAAGCTATTGTGTTGTTGGTCCTGTAGATGAGTAAATAACAAATAGGAGTCAGTTGAAGACAACTAACACAACTTCTGAAACAAATCATACATGCTTGGATATTTATACTTATATTGTCAAGCTACCATTTTAAAGCCAAATACAAGTAAGCTTAGCAAAGGTGGCTCAACGGTAAAGCTAGTAAAACCTTTGTTTTAGGTCCCCGAAATTTTGAGGCCTCAAAATTTTTAATAGTGAACTCTATAATTTCAACTTCACTTGAAATAATAATGAAGATTGTAAAATACATTTAAAAAAAATCTAACTAATAATAATAAAAAGGAGAAAAAGTTCTCATTTTTACAAGAAATATTTTAGAACTTTTAACTAATCAACTCAAACTTTATATTAATAAATAAAGTTTTAACAACAACATCCAAGTTCATGCATCGCAAACAAATGGCTAACATCTTATTATCAAGAATTCATCCTTACTTTTATTAATAACTTTTATATTTAGTTATGGATAAAATATAAATGGCGACTTCTCTGGGGATTTGATTAGAATTTCGTCAATTTTATTTAATTTTCAGTCAAAATTTTGAGGCCTTAAAATTTTTAATAGTAAACTCTATAATTTCTACTTCACTTGAAATAATAATGAAGATTGTAAAATACATTTTAAGAAAATTCTAAAAAAAAAAGAAGATAAATAGTTATCTCATTTTTACAAGAAATATTTTAGAACTTTGAACTAAACAACT